>NC_080736.1:14100100-14400100 GCF_019097595.1 Hemibagrus wyckioides | reverse complement strand
CATGTGGATGTTGGTGGTAATGTCAGTGTCTTGTTTTGGGTTTTTTCTTCACAGCACTCACAAGGTCATGAACTGCTGTTACCTTCCTTGGACCAACCTGTCTCATGTCTGGTCATTAGTATACCAGTCATTTCTTTCTTTTTGGGCAATACCCAATGCTTGCACAATCGTTCTAATCAGTTTTCTAATCAATCAGTGACTTGCTTTTGTTGTTTTATTGTTAGTTTAAACAGTTAATGTAACAGGGCTCACTTGGTAAACAAGAAGCAATCATAAGTTTCATCACTGAGGTATTTTTGTAGAGAATGGTAATTGTTAAAAAAAAAAAAAAAATTGGCTTCTCAATACTAATGGCCCCCACACTCACCCCTCCTGCATTATTTCCTATATTTACAGACTATTCATGATTCACTGAAATTCACTCTACATACTAAGCATAGCTAATATGGATTAGATCATATTCTTGAACATTTAATTATTCAAGAGCAAATAATTTATTATCCATTTCTAAGTATTAAATAATAGTAAGCACAAAAGTGAGGAAAACTATGCCATCTGGGAGGAGGAGTCTGCAAGTTACAAGGCCATTGGTGCATCAAGACACAATAACTCTGTATTAGCAGCTGGTCAATAGACAGGTTAATTTTTCTGGATTCAGTTTTGTAAATATATCTCCTAAATGAAGACAAAGAGACACAAGCCCACCATCAACAGCATACAATGGAGTGACTATATTTCAGGGGAGGAAAAATTAGGAGGTCTAACATTTGCATCATGAATATAGCAAAGGCACCAGTATCAACACCTCCAGGCACTGTCTCAAATACATAAAAATATGCACTGGAGATGGATAAGGAAGTGCTTATCAACAGGTCAATCTGCAGAATCCAACCAAAGAAACCCAAAAACAAGGTCCATATTATTGTGGCCAAAAGTCTTTAGCGCCAAGACTGTGTTAAGATTATCTGCCAGACCAGGCCAGCTCTTTGCAGTAAAGTGTTGTCTATTTGAATGAGGAGAAACTCAAACAGTTTATCAAGCCGATGTATGGTTTTCTTAATGTTATTAAAAATCCAGGCAGGAGAGATAGAAATGCCCTTCCTCAGCAGATACATTAATTAAAGTTTAATATAGACAGTACTGGATTGGCACTTTATTTAGGGGCAGAACTATATAATCATGTTATCTATATGTGTGCTATCCCATTCAAGTACCATCTTCCCTGTGTAACTCACTAAACTTGTGCAAAATCAAAGGAAGTGGTCAAAGAAGGTATTCCAATGGTAATATCTTTTTGATATCTATTTGTTTCTGATCTGTCATCCTAAAAGTCAGATTGTTTATCCCCTAGATATATGAATACATGCAGCCACATATGTAAACAATGGAACTTGTATAGCTGCCACATCCACACTGCTTTGTCATGTAAAACCCTGATCTAAAAAAGCTTATTACACAGCCTATTCGCAGCAAATGTTTTTATTGTCTGTAAGGTAGAATCACCTTTGGTCTGATGATTAAGTAACTAATAACTGTGTCTGATTATGTAATTCTGTGAATGTTCATCAGCATGCATTCAAATGGTATTTTTTATTTTCTATGATTTACTGTCTGGCTACAAAATGGAATTTGCTTTTACCCAACATTTTCTGCCATATATATCTGAGTCAAAACCCCAAATTAGACATGTGTCTATCATCTACATCTTCTAGTAGACATTGTACTACATTGTACTAGTTACAGCAATATTCATTTGGGAAAAGGTTTCAAAAGAAGTAATAAACACATCCCCCATAATTTATAAAGTATGAGTCATTCACTGATTACCATGATTCACTCACAAATGATAGATATGAACGACACACTCTAACGTTTAGCTGTACCTCAGCTGTATTGTTCAAGTGCACTGTCAGGTCGATGTTGATGTGTGTGAAAGTAGCCTGCTAATTGGCAATAACACTCCAAACTATATATAACACCAATCACTTCTAATGACAAAGAAAATATGCTGAGGCAATAGAGGATGGTTGTGAATAGGTTACTGCAACTTAGTGTATCTTCTTGACATTTATCTTTGTGTGGAAAGAATAGGAAAAGACAGTAAAGTGCATTTGCATTACTCTAATCTATATTATCACCTGTTTTGTCCTTAGGAATAAGTTACTTAAAAAATCTCTTCTTTATTTTCAATGATTGCTATGACTTTTCTTGGAACTCAGCTTTAGTTGTATGTAACGAGGGAGACATTGATAGAAGCTGGTTTATAGGGCACAACTGCATTATCCTCTGGTAGAAATTTTGTTTAAAAATTCCAGGAATAACCAGAAAGGCTTCTATTCCAGCAGGAGTGTGGACAAGCAGCCAGTAATGCATGATGATTTTCACCTGGTTTTATTACTGCCAGTCTGCTTATTTGTGTCTCTTTGTGCTTTCAGAAACTCCCAACAGGAGAAAGAGAGTTTTTGAAACACATACAACAAGGAGCATGAACTTGAACCTGATGGAGAGAAAGCTGAAAAGTCCAGGATGAACATATTTACTGTTGTTGAACTGTTTCTTTTTTAAGTGTGCTGAAAAAAAGTGACCCTGGATTTCACCTAAAATTCTGTCTGTCTCCTGAGTCTTTCTCCACATGCTCACCACACACCAGGGTTCTTCAGTGGTGATGAAATGCAGGACCCTGTGAGATAGTCAAGATCCTTGCCACCATCCTTCACCAAAAACAACACCAAGTGCTACTTGACCTGTAAAATGAACAGTAGCACACTTTGAAGCCCATGTGCAGGAGCAGACCAAGAGTTAATGGGTACTGCAGAAACCGCTGCTGTTCTCCAGTGTTCTTGCCAACGATGACCAATTTGACACTTCTGTTGGCCTTCCTGCAGGAGGGTGAAGAGGACATAGTGTTCTTTCATTCTGCTGTTGTGTGTGAATGGCCAGAGGTGGAATGGAAGCCTAGCTTGCTGCCCAACTGCTTCTGTCATGGACATAGATTGGGTATATTTAAGGTGGACCTGCAGCTCCTGGAGGTCAGCTACCAGTTCTCTTCACCTTCACCTGCTTTAAGTCCAAGAAAGCCCTCATCTTTGTCTCCTTCTAGCTCTCGCAAGAATGACATTTCTGACTGCATGACGGGGTATTGGAAATATAGGATTTATTTTGTTACTCACATCAAGCTCTAAATGAATCACAAAGTGTCAAAGACCCTTTGAGGTAACATGGCAGAGAAGTTGACTATAAGGTCAGGTAAACATATGGAGGCAATGAACTTGGTTCAGGTGGTTCCTGTGATGCTTTACATTAGCTGGAAGCTCTCGGTAAGAAAGACCAAATACAGCACAATCATGAAGGAGTGGATGGCCATCAAGTGGGTGATCCTCACCCTCTGATACTATGGATCACTTCAGACCTTTGGCCCGTCAAATTCAAGGACCTTCAGAAGAAATCCCTCTCTTTGATAGAGCCTTTACCTTCACAAGGTAAGGAAGCCTCATTAGTTTATAGCCATGCTTTTAGCTCTCTTCAATAAATCTTAGAATCCTCTTTGACTTATATTTATTCTTTCTGCATCATTCATGCATTTAAGTAACAGAAATGGTCTCCAGAGAGGTGTTTTATGGTATTCCACAGTGCTTGAGGGAGAGGAGTGTGTGTGATCAGATTAAGGCCTTGGTGATATGAGTTTTAGTTGTCAGTACACTTCACTAATGAATACATCCAATCCTCACATCCTAACCCACAGCTGCAGTGTGCTAACATATTTTGCTTTCCATAGGTCCTGTGTCATTATGTAATGGAGCAGTTTGTGTGGCTCTGAAGAAGTAGAGAGAGAAAATACTTTATTGATTTCCAGAGTTGCTTATATTCTGCTTCCTCAGCAGTGTGTAAGTGTTCTTTGTCTTTCCCACCTCCCTTTTGGTGTAATTAAAAAAGGGCTTTCTTAAATGCTTTCATTCACAGAGGATTCAAAAGAGGTGATGAAATGACAGAGAAGAGTGATGGCATGAAAATTGCCTGGAGTTACAGCAATGAGTGAAATTTTGAGTATTTAAAGGTAGTCAGCTTCCATTTGCAACTCAGTGTTGGAATTGAAGCAAATTAGGATATGCTGTTATTTAGGCATTCTTACTTGACCCAGTGTTTGTTTTGATATTATTAGCCAAGCCATATCTGTGCCTTTAGCCATGTTTAATATACTGACCCTATTCTGTTCCTGACTTACCTTTTGCCATGTTTTGGACTTTCTTTGTCTTTGTTAATAAAGAAGAATCACTTGCACTTGCATCCACCTCCGTGTTTCTACCTGTATGTGATGGTTATAAACTGTCATTCCCTTAACAGCCTCTCTTTTCTCTTTATCCTACAAAAAACACTGCAGTCTGTCATGTCTAACCACAGATGTACTCTACATGTACTCTACTGTACAGTTACAGCTTTGCATTTGACTGTTACTAAGTCCTGACACTGACAACTCACTCCATGACTGTAAATAATGTATAATTAATTAATTTTTTATATGCACGACTTAGTTGTATAAAATCCAACAAAATGCTGATATTAATCCCTATGAATACAATCAACAAAAGAGCCAAACTGGGATTCCACTGCTTCAGAGTACGTCACTTCAGACAACACTTACAGCCGTGCATCACACACCCTAACACAGTGAATGCATTTTTCAGAGTTATAATTAAGCAGATGTATAAACTCTGAATGAACCGTAATTAATCATGATTACTTTAATTGCACATTGTTTTCTGACTAAAACAGTGAAAAAAAAACACTGCACAAACTTACAATCATTTTTCAGATGAAAACTGGCCATACATCAGGACTCTTCCAATCCAGCAGCCTGGTGTGATGAATATTTAAAATGTCACTCTGACTTCCAGAGATAACTTTTGCCCTTCAACTTCAACCAAATTATTTCAGCCACTCTACTTGTTAAGGAAATGGTGGGAAAAGAACATTTAGTGACTGGGCTTTTTTGCTACTTCTGTATGCACAAAAATTGATATAATCTTTAATTAAGATATTTCACTCTGCTCTGCAATATAACAGACAAGTAAAAGTGAAAGCTTATGCTGTGTTCTTGAAGGCCAGCTTTTCATGTTAGTGGGTTTTAGCTGATATCAAACAGAACTGCTTGGTTGTTGTAATTGAATGCCTCCCCATTAATTATGATATTTCTGCATTATAGTAAGAGAAGATAAAAGCAAAAGAACCGCATTAAAGAACAACTCCAGAAGACTTTTAATCTTTTTTCATACCCACATGTTCAAACACCATCTGTGTTACTGCCTGCTGAACAGCCTGACATAGTAAGGTAAGGAGCCACCTACAGAAAAGACATCCCATGTTATTTATGAGCAGTAGTAGCTGATCACAGCTTTAGAAACCCTTCTATACATTTTAATATACATTGCATTTGCTTGTTATCTGATGTATAAAAAGTGGCTTTGTGCAGACTAAGATTATAGGCTAATAAATCTAAAATTGATAATATAAAGTGCCTGTCATTTATATGGTATATACTGTTTTTAGGAAGAGAGAGAGATGATCAAAGTTAGAGATAATTAAGCCAGTTGCATTTTTTTTTACATTACCATTTAACAGTTTTTTTTTTCTTTCATTAAATTCAGTGTTGTTTAAAATTGAATTAAAATCAATAATAAAGTGATGGGGGATGAGGGTGGTGTTATTCATATCCATATTCATGTTTCATAACAGGTTACAAATGAACTTCTCTCTCTCTCTCTCTCTCTCTCTCTGACCATCTGTTGTTCTCAGCAAAGTATAATTTTTAGCATAAGTAGCAAACTGCACTGTTTAAACACACAAACACACACACCACACACCACCCCCACCACTACCATATCCTCATCCCGCACACCAAAACACACACACACACACACACACACACACACACACACAAATGGTGACAGCTTTCATGGTCCACTTCCCTCATACGACCATATCGGCTTGTTGCACTAGAAAGTGGTGCATCATTAACAGCACATTCTCCTGTAGCAGACTGATAAGTGAAATAATTTACTGTGTCCCAATTCTGAACTGCAGCAACATGCTTTTAATAAGACAGCTACATGGCTGATAAATCACACATAGCATAATGGAGACAACGATACTTGTACATGGAGCTGCGGCTTTGCTGTTGTGACAATACTCAAACCATAAAAAACTCATTCCAAGTGCACACTGGGAAAAACTCCTGATATCAACACACACGAACATGCATACAGGCAGGACCACTGATATTATTAGTATATCACTCCAGATTTTGTGTTTGCAATAATTTAATACACCACAGTGCTGTTGAATGTTGCAATCTGATTAATCAGAGGGTTTCCTATAACAATAGCTCTGACAGTGATGCCAGAGCACATATTTATGGTGGAGGGGTTCATAAATAGTATTAACATTTAAGCCATGTCTGTGTGTTCAGTACTTTCTTCATAATCTTTCCCAGTACATTGTACACTAGTCCACCTTGTTATACTCCTGTCAGAGATGAGAAGTGGGAATGAAATGAGTTACATACACTGCCCAGCATTTAGGGGGTTGTGAGAGCATCTGAAGTATCGGAGACAATAAGCATCAAATTCTGTGAGATTCCCATCTCTAACCACTCCATTAGCACAACAGTACATTCACATAATTTATAGTAACCAGCAGCCAACGGCATGAAGCTTGTGATTAATAATACCAATACTGTGGCCTAATAAGCCAAATAATTTTATAGCATATTAATGAATAATTATACCTCTGACAAGTTAAATGTATGGTTTTGTCCCAGAAAGTCCTATGATTAATGTAGAAATATAATAACTTTCTATTGAACCCATTTACTATAAACTTTTGTTGATGATTATTCCAGATACATGTGTTTCTGAACATGTAATACAGACAGAAATGTGGGAATTCACAAGATGCTGCACAGACTCAGATGTTTATCATCTCATTGTGGACAGAAGTCATATGTTCTCTGATACTGAATTAGTGCTGCATGTCCACACACATATACCTAAAGGAATAGCATTGCTATGATAGGGATGGACAGACGTAGGTCTGGGAGTGTGTCTTTGCCCAGAAACATTATTATACAGAACAGAACTCTGGATAACCCTCCTGTGCAAACAAACCTGCATATATTAGGAAAAAACTTGACATCAAATATTAAAATTTACTAGTGTAGATTTTTGTGGTCAAATGGTCCTTTTCTTACCCAGCAACAAAAGCAAGTTATAATGGAAAACACATAGGCCTTTTTGCAACAGATTTCCAACATGTTTGAGGGCAATGTTCCCCGGACGGCTCATCTCGAGAGGTGACATCCCGTGGGCGGTGCGCTCGCCCGATCTAACACCCTGTGATTTTTTTATATGGGGATACCTCAAGGCAGAAGTTTTTAAACATCGCCCCACAAACCTGCTTCAGCTGAAGAATGTTATTCGACAGGAAATAGCCCAAATTCCAGTGGACATGTTGGAACGTGTAGAGGGAAACATCAGAAATCGGTTGCATCAGTGCATAGGGAACGATGGCCACCACCTTCAAGATATTTTGTTTAAAACAGTATAATTTGAAATTTGAAATTATGTTCTTTCATTATCAAAAAATAAATTTTGTTTATCAGCCACAATTTTTCTTTCATTCGCCTTCAAAAAAGGGAAGTTTTTGCGCCCCACCCTGTATATTTATGGGCAGTAATGTCTCCTATCATTATTTAAACACTTCTTAAGCATTTTTTTCCTTTTTATTAGACACAGATTGAATGATTTTGTGCAAAACAAAACAAAATCAAAAAACACTTGTTTTTACCATTCTACTCTTGTATACCGTGATGATTTATAATCCCATTATCTAGTGTCGGGCAGAAAAGGATGGTTCCCATTTCCTCTAGAGGTTTCTTCTCGGAGTGTTTCTTGCCACTGCAGCCTCTGGGTTGTTCAGTGTTCAACTTTGCTTTGTGACAATGCAGTTCTTAAAGGTGTTTTTAAGGAAATAAAATTGAATTGTTTATGTACACTACCAGTCAAAAGTTTGGACACACCTTCTAATTCCATGGTCTTTCCTGATGTCTATTTCTTTCTACATTGTAAAACAATGCTGAAGGCGGCCGAAATACACAATAGTGTCCTTTGAACAGTTGATACTGAGATATGTCTGCTACTGATGCTCTGTAAAGCCTTCATAACGGCTCTAATCTGAGGTGCTGTTAATTGGTGATTTCTGAGGCTGGTAACTCTAAATGAACTTCCCCTCTGCAGCAGAGGTTAGTTTTGGTCTGACAGTGCAACACTATAGAAATATCACACATAGTGAGGGTATCAACAAGAGAACAGTCAAAGAAGACATTTTTACAAAATGTGGAGTTTCTCACACAGAAATATTTAAGTGTGTTAAACAGTGGATATGTTACTTCATAGCAGCAGACAATCAAAACAAAACACCAGGAAGCCCCAGTTTGTTAAGTGAAATAGACTTCTCTTATACTCTTATTACACTTAATTTGCTGTTGTTTTTCTTTTTTTCTCAATATCAGAATTTCCTGGTTGTAATTGCTGCTTAGCCTATTCAGTGTAAGACAATGAGGCAATGTATGCTAAACACATATAAAGTATATATTTTCTTTATATATTTTTATGAATTTTGGGGGCTAATAAAGCTATTTCCATGACAACGAGAAAACAACATATTAGTATGTAGTTCATATACATATCTAATCAAATTCTGTTAATCATACACAGACGCACACATAGATCACAGCTTTGGGTATATGAGATTGCCTTTTGTCAGTCTGCACACACACACACACACAGATGAGATACGGGTCTGACAGCCTGCTATGTTCAATCTGTCAGCATACATACAGTATGCTTGTGTATGGCCTCTGGCTGTGGCAGAGACAGTGTTCACAGTGCCACTGTGTGCTAATCCCCAAAGAAAGACTCTGCCAAACTGGCCAGCTGTTTAAACAGGTCAGTGTGTAATGGTAGTGCCTACCGGGCATGAGCCAATGGCCTCTCATGCCAGCACAGGACACTAGGGAATACAATCTGTGATGAGCTGCAATCAGTCATGCAGCCTCATAGTGGATATAGTGCAGGGAAAAGGGGTAGGAAAGTAAAGCCAAATTTCTTTCTAGTAATACTAACAAAGATAATAATAATAACAATGAATTACTTTTAATAAATTAAATGTAATACCAGAAAAGGGTAGTAACCTGTACCTTGTCTTGTCACTGGGGTAATTCTTTTGCACCTTTAGTGTATATCTATTACAACATTTAAGGTACATGATTGAACTATAATGAACACTCTTGTGCCTTTTAAAAAGTATCTTTTAAAGTAATAGTTTAAAGATACATCCAATTTTCTAAGTAAAAGATACAAACAACAAGTACAAATGATGTATCACATCAATGACATAGAAAGGTACAGTTTATTACTCTTATTCTGCAAGTGTATAGATTAAAGTCATAATTGGGTCACTGGGAGGACATAATAATATATTTGATCATTGTAAATGATCCGTCAGGGAAGAGGAGAAGGTAAGTATCTGTGTGTCTATGTCATTGTTGTGTGTATTTGTCTATTAGTGAGTGTATTAGTGAATTACACTACAATTATTCTGTGAACTAATCGCCTAATTGGAGAACATAAATGAAAACAGCATGTACTGCTGGACACCCATAGTGAGTAACAGCTTCACCTCAATCTGTAAACATTTCCACTGGAAATGAGCATCTGTACAGAGGCCAACAGAATAAATCACACTTTCCTTCAAGATGCATGCAGCATGCTGCTCATACAATCGGTGCCAGAGGCCAACTCATTGCATTTTACCAATTTTAAGGGTCTGGTTATTCTGAAAATGTGGTTGTTTCCCCATTTCTAGTTTTACCTTTACCAGCTTAAATAGACAACATGAAAAATCTATCTTGATAAGGAAATCTTAACAACCCTTTTATCCACATTAAGCAACCTTTCAAAACATTTCTTTTTTATCCTGTAGCTATAGGACAGGCCTCTATAAAGCCATGAGAGAGGGCTGATAAAATAAGATTATGTATGAGTGGAGAACTGTTGGGGTAGTCAGCTTGCAAATACGTCCCCACATGTGAAAATGTCCCCATTATTTTAGGCTCATTCTCTGGATTTTCTCATGAACCTAAGTGACCCTGGTGGTCCCTCTCTCATTTGTAGACCCACAGAAATTAGATGTAGCCTTCTCTTTTTTGGATTGCTATGGAGGTTTTCTATGATATGTCCTAATAGCACACTTTGGTAGCAATAACAGATAGCACTCAGTATTAAAGTGGTCACTGTTCTAAAAGTGATCATTACTGAGGATCAGATTTCTACAAAATATAAAACTTAATAAAAAAATTATGATTGAAGACACATTTGCTCAAGGTTCTGTTGTTGCTCTCTATTGAGGGTGAGAATAATTCAAATTCACCATAAAGTACAAGGTGTGAGGAAGCAATCTGTAAAATCTGGCAAAGCTGGGTACAGTGCATTGAATAATATTTAATGAGACAGAGGGCTTTGAGACCTGTGTTTAAGCATGCTTGTGCAATCGCTTTTTTACCTAATGCATTAACCTGGTTGAACTAATAAATGTCTGTACTGCCCGGATTTTGGGAAACCATTCACAATAAAATTAGTTACTTTGCCCTCAACAGCGCTCACATTGTTACATGATGACACAAACCCTGGGTCGTGTGCTTATTCTACTGCAGGCAAATGTGGCAAGAATAGTAATAATTTACAGTCAACAAAATTAACAAGAAACAATGGATTATTAATTCTATACTTAGTGTATTAAATATTTTGCAACCCACTAACAAGTTGAATGGGAATGTGTGTGTGTGTGTGTGTGTATGATCAACATTTCCAAGGTCACTTACATGCGGTCAGGCATGAGTTGTCAACTTTGCTATTGGTACTTTGTAAGGATATGAGCAAAGGTAGTTTGGTGGACTGATATGAACGAAAGTTAAACCTCTTAGTAAAAGACTCGAGATTCTGTGAAAATTTACAGCTTCACAAATTAGTCAGTATTTATCAAATGGCAAAAGGGGATGACAAAGTGCAAATTACAGCATGCCAGGGTTGTGAAAAAGACATGAAAAAAGACAATGGCTGTATTAATATGACAACACATCTTTTCTAATACAGAAGATGTTTTTTAGCAAATGCTACTTATCTCACTTGAAACAGCACCACATATAGTTATGCATATAGTCCCATTACCTTTCATAATATGCATTGACCATGTATTAATTTGTTAGATTTGTGACAACAATGATCTCAACACAGTATTATTAATCACATAAAGCTTGGTGTATTTTGCCACAGCCTTACTATGAACTCTGAATAGAGTGGTTAGAGATGGGAATCTGATGGAATTTGCTGCTTGCTGGCTCCATCACCCCCATGGCCTTACAACCCCTAAGTGCTAGGCAATACATGTAACTCAATTCACTCCCATTTCTCATCGCTGACAGGAGCATGACACAAGGAAGACCAGTGTACAGTGTACTGGGAAGAACCATGGGGTAGAAAGATCATGAAAAGGGAGTAAGGTACACAGAAAAATAGTTTCTAAACTTAACAAACTGTGCTAAATTAAATGACCCCATATAGGGTTGGTAACCTGGCCAGATCCTGGAGAAATTGAAAGTTAATGACATGTTTGGCCACTTTAATTACATTTCCAGCACAAACATTTACATTTTAGCAGGAATATACTGGGAAAATGTTGCCAAATGTTTCATATCATGTATGAAATACACTTACAGTGTATTTCATACACTAAAAAATATTTTCACATCCAGTCCGTTTGTTTATACCTTGATCTGAGTAGCTATTTAACGGAGATTGCTAACAAGAAAATCAAAGAGGGAAATAATAATAATAATAATTATTATTTAACTGCAATTTTAAATGTTTTGGTTTTTAAGCAACCAGGTGAGTGCAAAATTTTTGCATTTAATATAACACTGTTGAATTCTTGATTGTGATTGGTCAGAAGTTGTTGATTAATTTTCTGTTACAGCAGTTCTGACAGTATAGCAGTAGGTTCAGCTTCAGCTATAACATACATGAGTTACAGTTATGAATGCCCATGTTCTAATACATTTGATTAGATTTGTGATTTGCATTGCTGTCTGGCTTGCATCTTTCACCTTTTTATGCAAGTTTCATAGTCTGACTTGAATTATGTTTGACCTTTGACACAAATAAAAAGTGCAGTTTAAATAAAATGTGTCCATCCATCCATGTTCTACGCTGAATATAATACACAAAGTCTCATATTCTGTACTAATTATCTTACACAGAGTCTCACAGCACAAGGTGGGGAACCCATGGACCATTTGCCAACCCAACATAGGGCAAAATTGCACACACTCACACACTACTGACAATTTTGAAATGCCAAAATGTCATGGTGGAAATATCATCTATAAAAAAATTTTTTGACCAAATAAAAAAAAGATTAAAAAGATTTTCTTTTTACTTTTTTCAGGCAAACTTTACACATAATATTAACCTTTAGTTTCTCTGTAAAATGACCAGCTTAATTTTTTGAGAGGCTGCTGAAAACAAACAAACAAACAAATAAATAAAAATAAAAATAAAAATGAACATGATGTGTGGTTCATAGACAAATAAAAATTGTCAATTGTTTGGCAAAACACTAGGTAGTATCTACAGCCTATCACCCTGGTATGGATTATTTTCCAATAAAAGCATGTCCCAAAGTGTTTTATTCCTTACTTATACAACATATTATATACTGTAAGTAAGTATATAAAATAATTAAATATACTAGTCTTCACACAGTGATTTTATTTTTGAACAACCTTTTTATCTGTGCAGAAATGCAAACACATGCCCTCTTGATTTCTATTGGCTCAGAAGACAGAAGTTCACAAATTCACAAGTCAAAGTTATTTAGAAATCGAAAGAAACCACACATTTTTCACATTCTACATCCTTTCCTCTTCAGTGAATTTTCTCTTCTGTCAGAAAAACATTTTGGGTCTGTAGACTGGTTTGGAAATAAGTATTTTACATTCATTTTAGAATTTATATGTGAAAATAACAAAACAGATTTCAGGTGGTAGAAATAACAAAATCAGCTACCATTATTTCTCTAGTACTACATGCTCAGAGGCCATCCATATTTGAAGTCATACAGGTAATAGTAAAAAAATATAGTTATTTTCTCTTAGTGAAAGGTAATGGGCTAAGCTCAGATAGGGGAACACAGACATATTGTTATATTGTTGTTTATTAGCCTCCTGCCAGCTTCCAGGAAAGCTAAAATGCCGGCATTTCCACCTAACCCACAAGGTAAAGTCGTACACATGTAAGCCAAATAAAGAATTGATTTACTCCCCTCTGTAAAGACCTCTTTCCCTGCAGGGAGCTCCAGCAAGCTGATCAGTTGGGAGGGAAAAATGTGCTTTGCTGGTTTGCTTTATTGGGACTTTTCAAGGCAGTCCTGCTTGTCACTGAAATGATGAACCTTCAAGACTACAAATCAACTGCACATAGCTCACAGAGCTGGATACATGAAACCCCTTCTGCCAGGTACTCAGCTATAAAGAGAGAGAGATACTTTTTTCAGCTGGGACAAATATGGTGAAAAATCTCAAAAATAAGGGAGGGTGGAAAAAAGAAATTGTATTCTATAGGCATGTGTCATTTCATAAATAAAGGAAGCCTGGGAGGTGAAAAACATGCTTTATATGGCTATTCTGTTTAGGATCACTAAAATAACAGCATGTTTCAATTCTTAAATCTGATCAGTAAGAAGGTGTCCATTTTTGGATAGTCTCACGGCTCAGACAGCTCCAGCTGTAACATGAATCATACTAATGCTTTATTGTTTATGTTGTAAAAGCTATTACACAGAGACTTGTTTGGTAGACATTTTTCATGATCAAAGACTAAATTAAATTTGTTGTTGTTTCACAAAGGAAAATTACAATCATAAAATGTGATAATTTTTTAGGAGATATTTATTGAACATTTATGAATGGAACATTGAGTGTCAGCACTTTGTAATAGTCACAGTGCTTTAAAAAATTTCAAATTTACAAAAAGAAAGAGATGTTAACTCTGCTATTTCTCTGCAAAATCACAAAATTCCTCTCACATCAATAAATGAAAGTAACCTGTTAGAATGTTCATTACTAATTTAAAGAACATAATCTTTGCAAATGGCTGTGGTATAAGCAGAGTAACACACACACGCCACCATGCAATGGATTCATTTTTTCGACAACAACACAAACTCTCATGAGTTTTTCTTTACATAAAAACACGGCCACACAATCAATTTTAAACACTTCATCTCTGAGTGGAGGATATGTATGAATATAATTATGTTGTTGATGGCTTACAAAACAAATGATAGAAAATCTAATATTGTGTCTCTGTTTGCTGTGTATCTTTTATCTGGCTGCACTTATTCATTTGTACTTATGATATAATTTTACACAAAAACTCTCCAAATAAATGAAGAGCTTAAGTTCCAGCAGTTAATTTTCACTGTTTGATCATCAGCAACTGTAAATCAAGGCATGTTACTTAGAGATTTTTTCTCCTAATGTATGAAAGATGAGAACTTTCACTCAACTTGCTGGGTGTTAATGCAAGAGTATGTGATTTCCCTACACATGGTGCCAGTTTAGCACTGCGGTGTGCTCTGTGACTGCTCTCACACTAATTGAGTGTTAATTTGGCAAGAACTGGAATTAATTATATGACACGTCATACTCATTAGAGATCCCCAGATGCAAGTCATGAGGAAGCTCACAAGTACATACAACTCATTAGTACTAAAATTCCACTGGGTTTTGTGTAGTTCTTCGAGCAAAAGGTGTGTGTGTTGTGTGTGTGTGTGTTTGGGGGTTGTATGCTGTTCAACCATTCAATGATTCAACATTCTTTCATTTCACAAGCACTGTTGATTTTTATTTTACAAAAGATTTCAAAAGAGGATACTGCAGATGCTGCTGAACAAAGGTTAAAAAGTGATAACAGCAACTAACTTGCCTTGCAGACAACAAATATATCATCAAACATGTACTTTAATTAAATACAAATCATTGAATGGTTATAAAGCATTGTCTCATCCAGGAAAAATAAAAAAATATGAATTGCAAAAATCACTGTGAACACAATAACACACTATGGGTTGTCTATGTTATACATAATTACTAATAAACAGTAAAGACCTACTGAAACCGATATTTGGCGTGACTTTAAAACTATATTATATCTCTTAGTTACATTGTGGGGTAGCTTTCTAAGAAAATGGTCTAGTCAGATATTTCAAACATTTTGGAGACTTACTTCCAGATATCATGGCCCTGCATCCAAAAAGCACCAAATGGTCATTAATTGTACACATGATTCATGCACCTGTGACAACAACAAAATCACACGCAACATGTTATTTGAGATTTGAGGCCAGTTAATAATTGATTCATGACCTTGTGTGGGTGTGTAGAGGAAGTGGCAGCAGGAGCTGCATTTTTTTACACACTTCTTTGTATACTTTCTGCACATCTGGTGGATTAAAAGCAACAGCCACTAGCTGATACGTCAGAGCCAAAAAAAACCTCCCTGGGTAATTAGTTGGCTGACTTGCTTTGAGCCATGGTGATAAAGAGCTTGTTTTAGTGAGTAAGGGGATTAAAGAGAAAGAGAGGAATTGGTTTCAACTGCTATAATATGCATCAGGTCCTCAGAGAGTGAGAGCACATAAGAGAGAGAGAGAGAGAGAGAGAGAGAGAGGTAATAATAATAATAATAATATCAACATATTCAAAAAGACACAGAAGGCTATCAGCATGTAAACAGTATAGATTTCTAAGTACTATAAGCAGGTGTGCAGCTGGCTATATTAAACATAAAGAAGCCTATTAGCCTTTAGGCTCACATTTCAGTCCTGTGTGACACAGAAACAAGAGAGAGAGAGTAAAAACATGAGATATGCAGAGAGATGAAAATGACAAGAGTGAGAGTGAATCTATCGAGCTGGCCTCATTATATGACTGTAAAAGCTCTCATTTGGACATCATCCCCATGCACCCTGCAGCAAGTTACCACTGAAAATAAACCAACATCAGCAGTGTATGGATAATCTCTCTCTCTCTCGTTCTCTCTTTCTTTCTGTGTGTGTATGTGTGGTATAAAACAATAGCAATGTCACCAACCTTAGGAATCATATCTTCCTTGCACTTATTCTTTTACTCTGTATACCTTATCATTTAATAGATGGTCTCTCATGAACAGAAGCAATCAACAGCTCAGAAATCCCCTGTGTTCAATAACACTACCTCATACAAATCACACTGCACTCTTCTATCAACATTAAGAGAAGGTGTCAATATATATAGACAGTTTAGACATACAATAACTTTCTGGATTTTTAAAGGGTTTTTTTTCATTATATTTTATAAGATGGACATCCCTAACCTTGCTGCCAAAAGGAAACTTACACAATCATCACTGTATCACTCTATATGAACTGAGCTACAGTCTCCCTCAAAAGTATTGGAACAACCAAGTAACTTCTATTGTTTTTGCTATAGCCTACATACAACACTAATGACAACATTTGTGTTTGAGAGGAACATAAACTGAAAATGAAAAATTGAATATAATACAACAGATCAGAATTTCAGGATTTATTTCCTGATATTTATGTTTAATTAAATAGCTGGGTACCCCATGACCACCAAAGTAACCGTAGAGTAAATTAAAGTAAATAACACTTAATATTTGGTTGCATATGGCTATATAGTTATAATAACTACATTAGGCCAAAGGCCCACTGACAATACCAAAATGTTACATTCGTCATTTCTGAAGATGTCAAAGGCTTGTAAGTCTTCTTAGTGAATGGTGAATTGTGATAATCTCACCCCTGCCTGGTGGACGTTGTTGGTGACGTCACTACTGTTGTTCTTGGGGTTTTCTTCACAGTTTTCACAATGTTTCTGCAATCAACTGCTATTGCATTTACATTTAGATTTCTGTTGTTTTGTCAATTGTTAGTTTGTTAGTACACCAGTAGTTTCTTTCTTTTTTTTCTAGGGCATTCCAAATTGTTGTATTGGTTTTATCTATGTTGTTTCTGCCATGGTTTTGAATGATTCAGCGTCAGAATGCATTTCTCCTATTCAGGGGCGAACTGGTCATCGGGAGCACCGGGGCATTTCCCGGTGGACTGACGGTCTGCCGCCGGTAGGAATTAATTGACGGACCTCTCAATCTTCGAATCAGGAAATCGCGGAGTGAAAATGACGTCACCACATGACCCAACGTCAGCGACGCACTGCCTAAATGGCTATTTCCAGAGGCAGGTAATAGGTGTTTTCGACTTGAAGCGGCGCTACCCGGACCGATGGGTGTATGAGGTCAAAGTACCGCGAGAGTGACTCAAAAGTGTGCGCTCGAATATGCGCTAGATTCGCTCTCGCGATACTTTGGTGTCTTCATTTGGCAGGCGGACGCTTTCATGCAAAGCAACTTAGAATAGATAAAATCAAACCAACAAACGAGCAACAGTGTAAGTGCTGTGCTGTGACAAGTCTGGTTTAGTCTAACGCAGTGCATGTAGCATGTTTTTTTTAATAAATAAAAAGAACCATACAGCATGGCCGGTCTCACCACTGTGTTGTACACCTTCCCCTTGATTCTCGCTGATATTTCTCTCACACAGAACTCCCGACACCTTTCTCCACCCATTCCAACCTGCCTGCACTCGCTTCTTTACCTCTTTCCCACACTCTCCATTACTCTGGACTGTTGGCCCCAAGTACGTAAACTCCTGTACCTTTCACCCTGTAATCTTACTGTTCCCCTTCCCTCCCTTTCATTCACACACATGTACTCAGTCTTACTATGACTGAATTTCATTCCTCTTCTCTCCAGCACAAACGTCCACCTCTCCAGGTTTTCCTCCACCTGCTCCCTGGTCTCACTATAGATCACAATGTCATCAGCAAACATCATCCAAGGTCAGGAGGAGACCTCTGTCTGACCTCCTCTGACAACTGGTCCATCACCATAGCAAACAGGAAGGGGCTCAGAGCCGATCCCTGATGCAGTCCCACCTCTACTTTGAACTCCTCTGTCTGCCCTACAGCACACCTCACCACTGTCCTGCTCCTCTCATACATGTCCTGCACCACTCTGACATACTTCTCTGCTACTCCTGACTTCCTCATACAGTACCACAGTATGGCACTCTCTTGGCACTCTGTCATACGCGTTCTCCAAGTCTACAAACACACAGGGCTCTCTCTGACCATCCCTATACTTCTCCATCAACATTCTCAGAGCAAAAATTGCATCTGTTGTGCTCTTTCTGGGCATGAAGCCATACTGCTGCTCACAAATGTCCACTACCTTCCTTAACCTAGCTTCCACTACTCTTTCCCATAGCTTCATTGTATGGCTCATCAACTTTATCCCCCTAGGGTCAAAAATTAATTACCTGCACATGTACATCTACAGCATGGTTAACTGCAAGCTAATGGTGTTCACAAAATATATTTTTTTAAAAATATATAGAACTTTTAAAAGAGCATGTTGCAACATCTTAGAAAATGACAAACTAGCACACTGTTTTAGAGATGGGGATAGAGTATTTTCTAGTGCCAAATTTGACCAGAAGTTTAAGGTTAACAAGAACTAAACATGCAGGCTATACTCTTAAAAAAATATGTGCTTTTATGATTTATAAGATCATCAGTATCAATTAAGTATATATTATTGAATGTGTTTATTTCATATTGCAGAGCAACTAGATGTGCAGAGTGAGTGGAGTGAGTGAGAGAGAGAGAGAGAGAGAGAGAGAGAGAGATTGAGATTCAGGTAAAGATGAAAGAGACAGTGAAAGCCTTGATAATCCATTTTTGATTATTTTGCCTGTCCTCAGTACAAGGATTTTGATTTATTTACTAGTGCTAATTACTTACTGTTTGCTCTTACTGGTCTGTTCATATGCCATTGAGTGAACATTGTTATCTGTTATTTACACTGTCAGAGCTTTTGTTAAGTTTGTGTTTCTGATACTTTTGATATACTGTACATATATTTCACCATTTGAATGTGTATCTGTGTAAAAGTGTAAGCCAATTTTATATTTGTCTGTGGTGTGGTAGTAATTTTATATTAGTATGTGGTGTATTCCTAGTGATTTTTTGAGGGGTTCATTTAGGCTTTTTTATTCATTTATAATTCATCTGGTACCTGTTACATCAAATAATAGGGTTAGCCTTCAAGATTAGCAGTCTGGTGAATTACATAAATAGGGTGGCGGTGACAGCAGCAGCAAAGGTAGCCTGGGATGGAGTCAAATTCCTGGCCTGAATTATTGTCCCAGTCCGCCACTGCTCCTGTTGATAGGTCTCTGCTCTTCATTATCTTTTTTAACAAATGCATATATGGATATTTACATGTGAAACCGAGAGCTCATACCAAGAGCAGACATTTAGAGCTATAAATTTTGTAAGCGATTTTTAAGCAATTACCTGTCAGTCATAGGTTCCAACATTTTATAAAAGGTGAAAAATGGATAACAGATGACATTTTTATCTATTTTCACGTTTATCTTTTGATTTCAAATTCAAATGAATAAGTATGTAGAAACTAAGCATTAGATATGTCAGTAGCCAAATATTTTACATGAAATGAGAAATAACTTAAAGCACACCTCAAAAGTGCAACAGACAAGAAATGAAGAAAACTTCTATTTTCATGCTGAGCCTGGGAGAACTCTCACAGCCAGGTGCTCTCACACCTGAGCTAATTATGTTACACTACGCAATTAGTGTAATAGAGCAAAAAAAAAAAAAAAAAAAACAGCAGATGATAGATGGCAGTTTACAGCAAAGTCTTAGAAGCTTTAGAGACAGGGAGCATAAGATAAGACAAACTGATTGATGAAAGATCATGAGATGACAGAATATAGATGGAAGGAAGGAAGGAAGGAAGGAAGGAAGGAAAGAAGGAAAACTGAGAGAGAGAGAGAGAGAGAGAGAGAGAGAGAGAGAGAAATCACAGCAGAGGGGAAAACCAGGAGAGGTTTGTGCAGGTCATATAGTGACATGGATACATGAGGAAAAAATAATGCTCCATCTCCAACCATATTGGAATGAGATAATCCATTATATAAAAAAAGACACAATTTATACAGCAGGCCTTGTCTGTTATACACCATGTGCAATGTGGGATTCGGCTTATCTGCTTTCTTTACTTTTTGCAAGGGTTACATCAAATGGATAAACCATCTATGGGCTTTTCTTTGGTGGACAGAGTCAAACACAAAAAAAAAAATCTAGGCTGATAAGAGTATATCTGACCATCAGAGAGATCAGATCCTGTTCTTGCTTCATTACCACAGCAACAGCAATGATGGAACTTCCCTCTCTGTTCTATTTTAATTCCTGTTGCCCAGGCAACCATCTGACACCTGGAATATTCCAGAGTGAGGCTTTGCCAGTGTAGAACGTTAGTGTGAAAATGAGAATAGGCTTGACACCTGCACTGGGCATGAGAGGACACCTGGAGAGCAGACTGGTCAGCAAGACATGTGACCTTCATCACTTTTACCTGACTAATGACAACCGGCACATAATTACGAGGGCATGTACAGACCCTGCCTATGCTCTTATTTATGCTCATATTATAGGAGTAAAAGACAGTCTTTATTGTTACTTATACCATGATGCTGCTGAATTCTTGCTTGATTGATCAAAAGGTGCTGATTAATTTTCTGTTCTAACATCTCTATCAGTAATACATTAATGCATTTGTTCCAATTCAGGTTACACAGTGCATGCAAGACCCTCCTCATAAACAGATGAAAAACACACAATATGATGCAGTTTTATGTGAAGTGATGTTTATTTATTATGCATGGAAGGATTCTCCAGTTTCAGTGCTGTGTAACAGTCAGAGGTAGTAAGTTTTTGTCACAGAAAAGTATCCAGGATCGAGGATACTTTGGTTTGTGTTCTGTAACACATTTGGAGATAAGGAAACCACCCTCTCCTGCCTCAGGCCTGATTATTATCAGTTTATATATATAAACATGTAAACAGACACTTCTCTACACATACAAAGGCTAAGTTGGTGTTCCAATGTAAGGTTCTGTTTTATGCTTCTTCTTTTTTTTCTTTAAATATGCTACGTCTGGGTAAAATTATTCTGTTTTGGTCTTAGGCTGATGACACAGTTGTATGTTCTGAAAAAGATGAAACATCAGTTTAGTAAAGTTGAGGAATGTACAGTATAAAAGACATCAGACACTGGATGCTTATTAACTTACTCAATTCTGACAAGAGAAAAGTGCTTGTACTAGGACTACATGAAGCCAGAAGTAAACTTTCTGATTACAGAGTAACTGGATGGCCTTTCTGTTTCATCATGTGCAGCAGTAAAAGACCTTGGAGTGATTATCGACTCCAGTCTTTCATATGAAGCTCACGTAGATAATATTACGAAGATAGCTTTGTTTCATCTCAGTATTATTGCTAAGATAATAATAAATATAATGTCACTACACGATGCAGAAAAACAAGTTTTTGCTAGGGTTACCTCTAGGTTAGATCATTGTAGTGCCTTACTGTCTGGATGTTCTCAGTCAAATTTTGTATTGAATTATAAATTACTACTACTGACCTATAAAGTACTCAGTGGTCTCATCCCTACATGGACATCCTAAATATAAGATTACTGTGGCCACATAGAAACCATGAAGATGGCTTTGGACAGCAATTGATTAAAAAAAATAAAAAATTTGCTGTAGTGGCTTAAGATTACAATTACTATGATAGCGTCACAAAGTGTCACAAATGGTTTTGCATTCACAAGTGCCCATTGGTGAATAGATGATAACTTAAAACATAATGTCTATATATTCTATGTTAAAACTAGAATGAATTTCCTGATTACATAATTGTACTTTTTTGACAAAGGTCTAGTAGGTAAATTGTTTCTTCATGCTATGTATATAATGCGATATAATATAATTGCACTATCCAGTGTCCTCTAGATGAGGATGATGAAACCCTTTCGAGTCTGCTGCCTTTGTAAAACTGCTTTGTGCCAATGTCCATTGTTAAAAGCGCTATACAAAAAGCTTGAATGTAATAGAATTTTCCTATAACAAAACATCACCAAATGCTTTGTTTCTTTCCTATATACGTGTTGTTTATTGTTACGTGTTTCTTTCAAAAGTTGTTTGTTCTGAAGACACAGTGGAAATTGCTGGTATCTATTAATGCCGCTTGATGTGGAGCTTTCAGCATAGATCTATGTGTTTCTGCCAGCACTGCCTTTTGTAAACCATCTCCATGCTCCAAACCTTACAAACCAATCAGGTAGATTTGTTAAGTAAAAAGGATTTGTCAAATAATTTTGAATTTTTTTTTTTCAAACATAGTAACTTGACAGATTCATTTTATCAGCACATATCTGAGCATGCATTTACAGCACATCTGGAATTCCAATAAGACTGTTTGTGTGACAAACCCCACAGGAACAGTCCACTTATATAAAGTGTTTAAAATGCAGTTTCTATATAGTTAGGATGCAGGCAAATTACAGGTTAATGTTAATCCATCAGACTTTGCTGTTTTGGCATGTTACAACTCAAATGTGGTAGGTTTCTAGAGAAATCTATAGAGACTATTGAGAAAAGTTGTCATGTTATGATATCTTGTGTGCTTACAGGAGCCAAAACTGCAAAATACACCTATGTATTTATATACAATGTTCAAGTGTAATCCATCAACAGTGCCTGTATACAGAGGTGACAATACTGCTGACATTAATATCTTGGCAAGCAGAGAAAAATAGCAGATTTTTTACCACAAGAAAACTTGTATCTATTGGTTCATATACATCTAACTGCATGAGTGAACCTGTAAAAATGTTTGGATTTAAACCAACTGAGGTTTTGGCTTATATTATACAATTGATACAAATTGTCTGGTCTGCAGTCATGTCCTTGACAGATATTGTAGATGATAAAATATAAAATATATTACCATATAATATAATGCAGTCAGTATACAGGAAATAACTGCATGGTACTTCAGTAGTAATGGTCAGTGTAGTGAAAATTTATAGGGAACTTTTCAGAAAAAAGTTCTTCATGACCTATGCAAGGAAAGTCCTTCTGAAGATGTATCATGTAAAACCAAATTTCTGAGAAGCAGTAGAAGTAGATAAGCTCTTTGTCTCCTCACTTCATTGCTCTGATAACACCAACAACGATTAGTGATACACTAATGTCAAGTCAGCTGTGTACTTGTCACACAGTGTGAGTACATTCACAAATCTTTAGCATAACTATTTCATGCACACTTAAAAATAAAGGTCTTTACATGACAGGGAATGAGAAAGTATCATTACATACATCACAACAGAAATTATTTAAAAGTGGCCCACGTAGTACTTATCATTAAGTGACCTGTTTGTCAAAACAAAAATGTAAAAGCTTTATTCTTTTGTTTTATATTGGTTCACACATTTTTTTTCTAATCTTTCACATTCTGGGTTTTTCATTTACATTTTGTGTTTTTTTCCTCTTCAATAAATTGGTGGTTTTGATGGCAAATAAGATATGTGTGGTTTGCCTGCTAGTTTAACTGGGAGAAATGGAGAAGAGCAGTTTTCAGTTATGTCACATTTAGCATAAGATCAAAATTTGTGGAGTCACTTGCTCTTTGCCATTCAGTATTAATACAGTTTAAAGGCCAAAAGATTACAAAGGTCACGCTCAAAATCAGCAGTTTTAAACATTTTTAAAAACTCATGTACTTTACAGCAAATTTTGCCGCGAGGAGGTGGAATTATGTTTGGGGTGATCACATACGTCTCATGGTGAATCACCTGCTGGCCCCAAATTATGTTGAGCTGAGACATGATATTCCAAGTGTGACGCAGTGCTGACCTGCAGCAGCAAACTGTTATAATATAATGCACGTGTGCCTTAGTGTGGATCTCTGAAAATACTCCACTTTACTCGATTTTACGTTTTCCTCTCTGTCCAGCCAAATGGGGAGCTGTTTGTGTAATTAATTAAAAACACATTTGCACTATCCATCTGCTAATGAGTTCTAAATATGAGTACAGTAGTGAGCAGCAGATCGCATTAGATGTCATCTTTAACGTCCAGAACTATTCCATCTTTTGGGGCATCCATGCTTAAGGCTACATATACTTATGAGTAGATAGATAGATGGATGGATGGATGGATGGATGGATGGATGGATAGATAGATGCTTTATTGATGCCATTTATAAAAATATAAAATGTAAAATTATATATATAAAGAAAGAAGAAAACATTTACATTACAGTACAGTACACATGTGGAAACTGGTGGTATATAATAAATATGAAGAACGTTGTGAGTCTAGAAAAAAGTGTTAATAGTTGTAATAGTGCAGTGTGAGAGTGTTATCACCTGTCACACACAGGTGAAATATTGTATAATGTTATTGTGAATGGTATGAATGATCTCCTGTAGCGTTCTCTGTGACAACAAATCTGAACGAGTCTTTTAGAGAATTAGCTCCGCTGACTCTGTATTGTGTTGTAGAGTGGGTGAGGCGGATTGTCCATGATGGAGCGCAGTTCCATGGAGTCAGTTCCTCACTGACTAAAACATCTCCAGTTTGTGTCCAATGATAGCTCCAGCTTTGCGAATTGATGCATGAATACAAAGGTTATGTATATGTGAATAATTCAAATAGGTAATAAGGAATAATATTTTTCTCTTTCTGCACTTCGCTTAATGTTATGTTTGGCTTTTCCACAAGCACAAACAGTCTGTCATAGTTTATATTACTAACAGAATATTATCAATTTTTTCCTTTTCAGAAGTGAACGAATCATAAATTTCTTTGTGAGCCCACAAAGCAAGTAAAAGCTCCAGTGTGCAGCCCAGTCCCATGTACTGGTTGCCTGGAAACCTAAATGGCAAAACTAAAAACTTGCAGCCATGGTAACTGTTAGTAATGTGATTATGCTACTTAACCACATAAATACGGGGTAAGGGAAAGGATTGAGTATATCATCATGTCGAACAGTGTGTTTGAGTTAAAAATCAATTGGCCAGTGTAGCTAACTATATTGCAACATAACTTATGAGATTTGAGTCTGGTTAGTCGTTTTATTTTCTTCAGCATGAGATGACATATTGTCCCAGCAGTTGTGCAAGAGGTTTAGTGGCTTTCCACAGACCGTTATTTGCGCTCTTTTGTCAGTGATTCCTCATACATGTGTATTCCTGATTCTGAAAAAGTTGTCTGTCATCCAAACACATTAATTAATCTGCCTAGTAAAAACCAGTAAACAGGTGTCATCTTGGCTGATGTGTGGAGCAGTGTGAATAGTGCATTCCATACTGAGTTCAAGAAAAAGTCAATAAGTGTTTTCTGAACCTTTTAGATTACCACACACACACACACACACACATGCAAAAGCTAACAGCCCAGGCATGAAACATGTCCTAGACACATGTGATACTGGCTTGTCCAGCTTTGATCTTACTTGCCAATATTAGTGATCTTACTTAACTCCCTGCTTATTGAATAGAAGACTGCAGACCATAAAAACTTCCATTGTCTCAAATACATTTCTGTTGGAATATTATTTTTTTTCATTTAAACTGTTTTGTTGATTAAATCTAAATTAGTGTGTGTGTGGGGGGGGGTATAAACCTGCATATGGACAAAGAAAACCAAAGAAAAAAAGAAAAGAAAAACCCTAGTGAGTTTTTATTTATCTTATTGCCCTTTTTTTTTTTATCAAAATGCCCTTTTGCCATTTTGACATCCTAGCATGCTCAAATGTTATCATTTGATGTGAAAGTAGTGTTTGTCTTTAAATATCAAAATCTGACTTCAGTAGATCAATCCTCTTAGAATTAATAGAATTAATGAAGACAAGAATCTGGATTATGCACATAAAGTTATAACTTGTTTATAACATCTCAATTTTATTAAAAGTCAAAGAAATATAAATTGCATCAATTGGTTTCTCCTTTCTGAGTGCAAGATATTTCACTCTTATCAGATGAAACTGCAATAAATATTAACATAGAGTTCAAGTACTTTTACTTTTACAGAACCTGGACCCGAGTATGGTGGCTCTGAATTTATGTTATGGAAATTTTTGTCTTGGAATTTCAAGCTAAAAATGTAGGTAGTTAATATTCAGCTTAAAAAAAAAAAAAAAAAAAAGCTCAACAGCTTGTATTTATAAGTCCGTGAAAATATTATTCTCATGAAAAATCAGGCGATTGAAATTCAGGGAATACATATGATGTTTTCATAAAGAGAAAAAAGACGTTAATCATGTTAATGAAGTAAATCAATGAAATAATTTCCTATATTTAACCATTGACTGGCCTTTTGACAAGACAGTTACAGGCGGATTGAATCGTGTAATGGGTGTATGGCATGTGAAACATTGTTGTATAAAGTACCCAAAAGCCATACTTGAGTAAAAGTACAGGTATTTTGTTAGAAAATGACTCATGTAAAAGTTAGTCAACCATTATAATTCTACTTGAGTAAGTCTTAAAGTATCTTAAATAAACTGTACTTAAGTATCAAAAGTAGTATTTTCATGAATGTATTCAAGTATGGAAAGTAAAAGTAGAAGTAAATTTAAAAAAAAAAGAAGCAAGACTGTAATAATTTGGAGAATTATGAATTTTATTCTGTATTGCTTTCTTTCTTAAACTTCTCAATAAGTGCACCACCAAAAAATAAGACTTGCATGAAAGAAAGAAGAGGCCTTTAGAACTGTATTGTAATGAAGTGTACAGTATCAGTGTTTCCATACATGTGCATTTGTAACTAAGGCCATGTCCACACGTACCCGGGTATTTTTAAGAAGGGAGATTTTTCTCTGTGTTTTGACCTTTCGTCCACATGCTAATGCAGTTTGAGGTCGTTGAAAACGGAGCATTTGGAAAACTCCTTCCAAATGAAGATTTTCCAATACTCCGTTTTCAGTGGTGTTGTGTGGACAGGGGGAACTGAGATTTTGACGAATTGACATCATTGTCTGTGTGCCGGTCCTTGATTTGACGTCAGCTTTGTTTATGAAGATATTTTGTGCAATAGCAGACTTATGTAAACTACTGACGGTGTTAACGTTGTTTCCTGGACTTTTTACATGTGTGCACATACACGTGCAGTTACTCACACATTATGTTCATGAACAGAAGGGCCAGAATGTAATACGGAGCTCACTGCTGCTACATACAAAACTCTGACAACGCACAGAGCGATGGCGGTTTTGGACGAGACCCAGTCAGATTTCTACATTCTATAATAAAATTTTCGCATGTCAAGGGCATTGCTTTCCCGAGACCGGAACCGGTAATAAAGTTTTGTCTAGGCTTCTGATTTGCCAGGCCCCTGACAGCACTTAACAGAGCATTTTGTGTTTTCATGTGGACAAAGATATTTTTACCACGTAGGTCGTGTGGACAGAATTAGAAAAAAGCAAAGAAAAATCTCTGTTTTTAAAAATACCCAGCTATGTGTGGACATAGCCTAAAGTCATCACTGACCACAAACTTCCTTTACCGCAAATTTGGACAGGTTTTTTTGTAGTAAGTAATGAAAATGCCGAACAGAAAATGTATCGGAGTAAAAGTATAGAATTTGTTTCAAAAAAGTAGTGAAGTAAAAGTAAAAATTGACAGAAATATGAAAACTCAAGTAAAGTACAAAAACACTCCAAAAATACTTAAGTACTGTAATGAAGTCATTTTACTTCGTTACTTTACACCACTGATGTGAAATATACATTATATTATACTAGACGTATCGGGAGGGAGGAGGAGGACATTTAGACCCTCCAAAGTTTCCTCTTTTCTCTTAGTTTTGATTAACTATTTCAGTGACTTTACTAAAGTGTCATGGTAATCCTAAATAGGCATGGAAATATGTTTCTTCAGACACTGAGTTTTAACTTTGTGATACGTTAAAATTAAGTCCAAAAACCTACCTAAGTTCTTAAACCAGTACTTACAAATTTTACAACAAAGGAAAACATTTCTTAGTACTTTTCTTGCTATATTTTTTTGCGATACTTTTACAGTTTTTAGATTGATGGTATGTTTAGTCCAAGACCTAGTGAACTAGTATTGATGCATTCTTTGATAGAGACTTCAAAATACTTCTGTAAATCGCTCTAGATAAAGACGTTTACTAAATGCCATGAATGTAAATGAGAATGTAGATATTTTGAGCAGGGTAAGAGAGTAGGAAATGCACCAGAATCTAGGTAATGCACTGTCAGGCCAGATTTCATATCTAAATTAAAGTTTATATAGAATGTATGCAGTAAATTGTCCTAAATATTAAATATAAGAAATTTTGAAATGTGTGTGTAACTTTTAAATTGAATGGGTTATAATTATTATATTATTTATAATAGATTGTTTTATACATTAAGTTAAACTTATTCATTGGAGGAGCATTGGTGAATAGCCACTCACTGGTTATATGCTGCGGAGTCAGGCATAGAAAAGTTTGTGAATTCAAGGGCCTGTTTGTGAAAAGTGGAAAGGTTTGTTTTAATTGATGCAACAGACCTTTTCACCTGTTGCTTTTTTTACCCAGGGGCTGTTTGTGAGCAGTGGCAAACTTTTAAACAAGTTGAATGGGCTTTTTTCAGATTTTACTTAATTTCTTTATACTTGAGGGGCTAGTCATAAGAAATTGTGCTTTTTAAAGTGCTTAAGGATTGACATTTTCCACTTGGAGGGATTCTTTTTGTCTGTGGACTTTCTTCTATCATCTTTACCACTGTCCACTGAATCTGGTGATTGCTATACAGTTAGTGATCTCAGCACATGGATGTCAAGAACTGTGGAAGGTCACCAAAAACATGCTAAAAATATTCTCATCTATCTGGAATGCTCTGTCTGAGCAGATAGGTAGAAGATGTAAGTAATTATGATTTGTGATTAAAAAGGATTTTTTTTTAATTGCATTATTAAAAAAAATAATGCAACAACCCCACAACCCCAATCATAACTGCTATATAACCAGAAAATTGTTCTTTGGATCTAGATTAACCTTTGCATTTGGTACTGGTTTGTTTGTTTCTTTCTCAATTTAAAACATCATAATTATTTCTGTTTAATAATATAAGTATAATAATGTTTAAGTTTCTTATTGAGGTGTATGAGTGAAAGCACAGCTGCCAATTTCTTTATTAAACACATAAAAAAAGAAACATTTAACAGATTTTTTTAGATGTAACTCAATTTTCATTTTATTTTTCAAAGAGAACATACTGCAGGTTCCTTAACTCAAATTAAACAAAAGAAAATTGGTTTTTCACCCATATTTTAAAGTTTGTAGTTAAATGATTATAAAATAACTAAACAGAAATTAAAACTCACTGTAACTTAAGAATCTAAGTGGAATAATTGGACAAAAGAATTGATAGCACAAATATTTTTTTAGTTAAATCAACTTAGCATTTCGTCTATTTAACTTCAAATATAAATTAAATTCACTGAAGTTTTACTCATTACTTTATCTTTTTAAGGAAACTGGTTTTCTAATTTATTAAGTAAATTTAACCTCTCCAGGCTGACAGTGTCCACACAATCGCAGCTGTCGAACATGCTTGGCTATTCATTGTGTGCCTCAATTAATTCCTTTGTACTGACATTGAATAGTGAGAGAACAAAGATGAAAGAAAAGATTTCACACTGGCAATACTATTTTCAAAAATCTTATTTTATGTGTATTAATCATAATTAAATTTCAAATGTACTAAAATACTACCGAATGTTCACACACAGATTTTTTCTTGTCCACCCATGTGTTAATGAATTAAAAAGTTAAACGTTTGGATTTGCAGAGTATACCAGGTAATATTTCAGTAATTGTGCTGCTGTAATCAAGTTTGAGTTACTTTGGTGAGTTTGGTGTAGTTTGAGTTTGCCTATGTGCTATCATGCAAAGTCCAGTACCATAAAGGCCCCAGAGTTTGGTATCAAATTTAACATGTTAACAAATCTAACAATTGTAGCATTTTGTGCCAAGGCCAAAACATCAATTTTGGTCTGATCAGAAAAGAGAATCTTCTACATGTTTGCTAAGTCACCAAGATCAATAGTAATAGTATGTGGCACACCGCTCTTTCAAAAAATAAATAAATAAATAAAAATAGCTTTGTGGAGTGTCCAGGCTATAATTGTAAACAGAATTAAAATAATCATATTAACAGCATTGTGAACTTTTATCTGGGCTATGGATCTCTCCAGCTAGTTCAGCTACCCTTGGCTTCTTGGTTGATTGTACTCTTAAAGACAAATCACATGATACATGAACTTCAGCACAAGGGTAGCACCAGGGTCCTGGAGGAGAATTGACTCCAACTAGCAGCAAATAATATTCAGTTCTAATATTCTGTTCTAATATTTCTATTCCGTAAAAAATGAATGGAAGGTACATCATGCTACTGCACTGTGAATGCAACGTTAGTCTTAAACAAATTTAACACTGCTGCAAAGTGCTAACATTAAGGTATAAGTGTTAAGGATGAGAACAGTGTGGGGGGAAAAGCCTACAGAGACTAAGCTACAGAGATAAAAGCTATAGGGAAAGAAATAAAAAAATATTTGGGAAATTCAATGACAGTAGAGGAGAAAAGTACACAGGATTCCATACTGTATTAAAAGAAACGTACTGAGTAAGCATGTGAAAAGCATTGTTTGAATGCTGTGGAAGCATTTGTAGCATTGCAGGGCAGCCCGTCTGCCGCCACACACACTCTGAGATCTCCATTTTAAAATGTTTATGAAAATGAGTGCCTGAGCCAATGACAAATAAATGTAATGGATCACATGATCATCCATCATGCTTAAGAACTATTCCACTAATTCTCACAACAACTATGCTTGACTCTCCCTTCCTCATTTTAAACACTCCCTTTCACTTTCCATAAAGAACAGAATATATAGCTCTCTCTCCTCTATACAAGGGATTCTCAAACTTTTTGCAGCCAGGGAACCTTTTAACTGGTGAAAAACGATCAAGATTAAACATATTGTTTAAATGCACCCATTAATATTTTGGGTACTTTGGGTCAGAGCCATAGAGATTGTTAAACTTGACTGCTCTACTCACAGAACACATTTTCATTAGATTGAAGTTCATTATTTCCAGGTTGTTTTTTTGGGGGGGTTTTAAGTGAGTAGTCAAATAAGCTTACAATGAAGAATATTACCCAAAACCCTCCAAACAACATGCCTCCCCCACCCCGGCTCTACTTTATGTACCCCAGTTTGAAAAACTTGGCTTTACACTAATCCCTCATTCTACATTCCTTCTCCATCCCTGTATATCCTTCTCTCATGGTTCATTTTCATCATTTACTCATTCTGCTTTGAAGGAGCAGCATACAAGGTCCCACTCTCTCTCTTCAAACAACCCCCTGTGCTCTCCTATCATCTCTACCCCAACAGATCCATAATGCTTATACAAAAAAAGGTATAGGTTTTTGGTATTTTTGTGACCTTTAATGCAGCTGACATTTACATTAAATATTTTAGTGTTAGAACCAAGCAGCAGGCTGATAATCACTAGTTTAGTAATGTTTTCTCTCTCTCTCTCTCTCTCTCTCTCTCTCTCTCTCTCTTTTTTGTGCTTTTCTGGATGTTTACTATAGAACTCTGCAAAAAATGACTTATTCCTCTCTATGTGGCAATACATTTGCTGAGTGTGGTATTTAATTAGATTTGCTAGATATGATTTTATGATTCTGTTAATTATAGGATGTTCTTTATGTAATGACACATCAACTGTCTGATGTGTTTCGTGGGCTTCAGATGAATTGTTCTTATTTGTTATGGATAAATAAATCTTTCTACAGGATACAACAAAACATAAATTAATTTGCTTGTCCACCAGGTAAGTAAAAATCTAATGTCCAATGTTCCAGGCTAATGTTTGGTTGTATGGAAACCTAATTCACTATAGTAATGTGGTTAGCTGTTATGGTGACCTATGGTGAGCAAAAAAAGTTAACAGAGTTAGCACATGGAGATAGCACATCAGGAATGCACCACAACAAAAGTCATTGTCCAGTGAGGCGATTTTGTTCAGTTTCATCAGTGCTTCCATGTTTCTTTGTTTTCACGTTATGATTCTGAAAAGGTCATATGTGATCTCTGTATGCTAATTCAGCTGCCTAGCTGAAGCCTCTATGCGCAGTGAGCTATAGTTACAGCATTGAGCATCACATCAATGTGAAGCAGGTTTTGTATGAATGTATATGATGGCTTGTCTACTGAATCTCACTGTTCACCTGGCAGAAAAAGAGTAAAAAAAAAAAAATGCAATCTTCATGCAATCTGTTCAGTCATATTTAATTAGCAATTCAGTGGCCTATTTGTATTGAAGAATGGTGCCTTATAAATATAACAAATAAGACAGCATTTAGGCATTGTAAAAATTGAAAACTACCAAAGTCCTTAATGGAAGTAATCTTTTTATGAGAAATACCACTGCCACCATGGTGGATTTTCAATGTCACGCCCATTTTTGTGACTCTTTACATGTGAAAAAATAGTAAGTAAAATAGATCAGAAAAGGCAAAACATGACCAACATGCCATGTTTCACAGCTGGACTACTAAAATAGATCCCATTCTGCCATTCTATTTTAATTTCTTAACAAACTTGTCTCACTCTTTCTGACTTCCTTCCGCTTTCATTTTTCTTTTTACAGGACTCTGTCTTTCTCCCAGTCTTTTTTTTTCATTCTTTTGTCTCTTCTACTACCTCTATGACATACAGAATCACACATAAGACTTAAAAAAGCTAAAACACGTCAAAGAAAAAGTCCTGTAACAACAAAATACACATTTCATTATTTTTGACTCAGTTGCCAGGGCAACAGGAGATTGATGGACATGTCTGAAACTTGCAGCAAGTGGTGGCATGTGTTCTCATATGAGAGAGAAGGGCACAGATGGAAGTGACATTTCTGAACTACTTAATTGTCTTTTATGGTTATGAGATGTGATGCAAATGCTTCGAACCTGGCTGCTGCAGCTTAGGGATGACTGGATTGCACAGTCATGGAGGATTAACTGAGTTATCTGCACGACATGCAATAATGTTGTGATTGCTATCACCCCACTTGAGACAGTAAAAATTCTGCATTCAGGGAGATGAGTCATCACTAAATAACCCACAATGCCTCTTACACAGTAGCAAGACATTCAGCAAGCAAAAAAAAATCATTATAAAATGTTGACATTAAATATTGATCTTTATGTGGGCTGGAGCTTTACAGTCCTTTCACCAAGGGGAAGACCACACACACACAGGGGTGGACAAATCATGCATTTATTAGAGAGTCCACTGAGCAAGTAAAAATTACAAAATGTTAAAGCTACAAAAGTGGTCGCTAATGCAAGGTAAGAACTTATAGTATGATGAACTGCTCATCTAGTGCATTAATCCAGACTGAGGGGAATGAACAATTATATGTTCATGCAAAGTATTGTGTTTAAACCCTCAACAAAAATGTCAGCAAGTTTCTGACTAAAATTTTGGCTATACTGAAAGCTTGTAGAATTCTAATGTAAGACTCATTAAGTCTAATTAAGCTGACTAGTGAGTCCTGAATGGATTGCAACTACTGCTGCCACCACTGTGTTTTTTAATGTAACACCCCCTTTTGTGTCTCCTTGTATATGTGCGGCCTCATTCAATACTGAAATTAAAAACAGTAACAGAAATAGATCATAAAAGGCAAAACAAATGACCAGCATACCATGGTACAACTGGACTACTGAAATAGAGGTAAAAACCTTTTATCCTAAAAATCTTTTTTCTTTTTTTTACTTTACTAATGTAAAACTAATTAAGACTAATTAAGCTGACTAGTAAAATTATTATACTGTCAGTCAGATCCTGTGTCTTCTGATGTGTGTAATGGAGCAGTAGGATTTAGATATTCAGAAACCCATTAATGTGCAAAGAAAGATCATATTTCTTTTAAACATACCTACATACCTTTGTTTTATCAATATGATAAGAGTTTTTTTCTGAAAGCCCTTAAGATGAAATCTGTTTGTCTTTAGCGATCTGGCCAACTCATTCTGGTTTAGCTAGTCCTGTTTCCGTCTGCACTGCACAGCATATGAACTGAAAGACAGAAAAAAATAATTTGTACCGAATAGCCCTTATCTAACACTCTTTAATAGAACCAAAGGCATCACAAAAGAGGCCCAATATGGTCACACTAAGGACGTCTTGCAGTGAATTAGTGTTTTGTATTTCTTTTCAGAGGAAGCACCACTTTGGTCACCCTAATTATACTCTATCAATTAAAAAGAGCAATTACGGTCTACCATCCTTCATATGGTAATCAGGCCACCTGAGCAAAGGCATGGAATGACCTCAGTGATAACAAGCCATGGGAGGGAGGGAGGGAGGGAGGGGATAGAGAGAGAGAGAGAGTGTGAGTGAGTGAGTGAGTGAGTACCTGAGATTTCACAAGTATTTAGTATGTAATGTATATATATTTTTTTGGATTTCTTATGTCTGAGCAATGCAGAGTACTGTGATAGGTGCAACATAAAGAACATTGAGAAGGTTCTGATTTCCCCAGGCTAAAACTAGCATACAATAGATCAATACTTCTCACTCAATTTCTTAATCTTAGACCTACCTTATCAATTATAGCAGTATGGATCAACAACCTAACTCATTTAAGAAAAATGAGAAAGAAGTTTGTTGACTGATTTCTAAATATAACATTGGCACTATACATTGCAGAAGTACTAAAGTACAAAACATAATTCTAAAATATGTACTCTGTACTTTGTACTCATTTGTTAAATTTTATGTTCAGTCATCTATTCTATTTTATATACACAATGATAGGTTTAAGCCTCTGTATCTGTTTTTTTTCTTATTGCTTGTATTTTGGTATGATTGGTCTCTGTGACAGAACACACCAAAATCAGAGGCTCTACCAGCCATAGGCATGCTTCTCTCTTATCTTCTCTCTCCTGTCTCCATCTCTTTCTCTCTGCTCGCTACATAAACTGGCCTCTAAGTACTGAGCTGAGCTGGTGAAAAGTTTCTTTTGTTAGTGAAAAGGCTGATCTGAAGATAACACAAAAAGTTTAAAAGACTACCAAATTGAATGTTAAACAACCTCTTGTTACTACTGTGATGTTAGAGAACACAGCATGCTTGGGAAGTGAAGGAGAACTCTTTTCTTTTCACTGGAAAAACGACTCATCAGCAACAACTCATAGCAGCATTACTCATTATACAACCAGTTTATTTCATATGATGTTCTGAACAAACAGATATTACAGAAGTTAATATTTCAAATATATGCTACACTGCTGTGATTGATTTCAGTTGTTATTAAATATTTTCTTCTTCTTTTTATTGCTTTCAGTAGCATATTTTCCTGCAATTCTGTATACACAAACTCCATTTCTCAGAATCAGTCAACCAATAACAAAGGACAAGACTAAATCTGTCACAAGACCCATCAGTTCTTTGTGAAGTATCATACCTGGCTAATCACTAGTGATACTAATTACTAAGCCTTTACTACTGAATTCATTTATTTATAAACTCTTTTTTAGTTTATCAAAATTGCTTTGCGCATCCGAGCCTGATCATCTAAAACATTACCTGTTCTATGACTTTGACTCTATATTTGCCCTTTGGAGTTGTCTGCTTTGCCACTCGCATCAACAAAACCTGCATTTACATCTAAACCCCGGATCATGCCTGGCAAGGTCAATGTGCTTATTATGTACAGCCTTTCCCAGCTCACAAACACTTCTACATTTTCCTTTCTGTCATGAAAACAGGATTGCTCTAGGGAGTAATGCTCAAAATTATCTGAACTAATGCAAATGCATAAATATGTCAATTTCCTTATGGTACTCTTTTTTAACTCTTCAAATGTTAAATATGTTTTATATGTTGGTGAATTTGATTGCTGCCTAGGCCACATTAGGAAACCTTGAAGAACTAAAAGTGACCATGTTATTATGAGTCAGAGTCAGTTTACTATATTTTTGTTTTATAATGATGCCAAAAATGAATTCATACCGTATTGTTGTTATTATTATTATTATTTGTTTTTTTAATTAATTTATTTATTTATTTTTACAGCAGCAGAAATCGTTTGGTTTTTCTCCACATAGAACACACATGTCCTCAGCATGGAAACCCCACATTTCTACTCCTTATAATGTAGGAATCCCGTCCGGCTGTTATGTGTCTTGTTTATATGATCTATATTGTAAATACAGCAGCTTAATTTCCTCTCATGTCGTTGGCATGGACTGAACACGTGTGACCTGGAAGGGCCATGCTATAATTTGTGTTACATTCAGTGTGAATTCTTATGACCTGACTGTAACATTCTATGCCCAGTTCTATACATCTAATTGCTGACCTCTAACAAGTTGTTTGACATGTACAAACAGAATAAGCACTAAACTTGGCAGTACTGGGGCTCTGTAAGACAGCAAATACTAACCATCATTTTAAATCAGTTTTATGGAGTTGATCAGCATTTCCAAATCAAATCAAATCTAAGCCTTAATTCCAACAGAAAAGGAGAAAGGTTAATTACAAATGTGAATGTGAAAATACAGAAATAACTCTTACTCTGTAATATGTGGTAATTACAAGTTACACGCTTACATACCTGGATTAAAGCCAAATCAATATATTCCACAGTCACATTTGTGTTCTTGCTCCACAGTTGGATACAAGTTAATGCTCTGAATTTTAGCACATTCTGTATGTTACTGTGATTTCTGTAATGAAATCCTGGCAGACTGTGATACAGCTCATGCTGCTAAAATACCAAGCTGTGCATGTCAAACATTTCTCATCTTGTGACCCTCATGAAAGCTATTTAAATAACCTAGAGGCAATCACATCCTGTCTTGGTAAATGGCAGATGCATTTAGAATATAACAAGAAGGAAAACTGGCCCTCATTTTGAGTCCTCAATGATTGAAATTTTAACACATGGGATGTTTTTGCTGTTTGGAATATAATAATAATAATAATAATAATAATAATAATAATAATAATAATAATAATAATAATAATAAAAATCCTCATCTGCTGGTTTATAAGAAAAACAAACATGGGAACTAAAATAGTGAAAAGTCAAAAGAATGTAGCCAGTGATGAATTACAAGATTTATGGCTGAAATTGGCCTTTAACAAAAGGCCTGTGGCAATTTTGAAATAGTACACTTGAGAAAGTTTGTTTGACCTGCAACCTGCAACTATTCCAGAAATCAATGCATTAACAAAATGAAAATTGACCTGAATGTAGGTTTGAATTTTCTCTGTGATAGATAATCTTTAATTCTTTCCCTCTTTTTCAATGCCACTGTCACTAAGGTGTAAATGGTAATTATTCAATGTAATGGTTATGTGACATTTTAAAAGCTGCTATGGTATTGTGGATAGGCAGCATGAAGAATATGGACCTATCTGGAGAGAGAGAGAATAAATGGTGTTTGGCATAAATGCAGTCCTTGTATCATGTGTAGTGGGCAGGGAAACATATGGCATATGTCATATGCCTGTCAAGAAAACAGCTAAAATTTTGCTGAAATTTTGACCAAAATTTGCCAGAATTTGCCAATAATATACAGACAATTCACATGGAACATTCTATTCTGGTCCCTTTAAAAGCCTTGCAGTGGTTGTCTGAAAAAATTACGTTGTGTAGGGAGCCAGTTTAAAATGTAATGCTCTGGTCAGGTTATTGGATAGTTATGTGCTTTAGTACTAATACTGGCTGTCAAAGTATTTGTGATGCTCCTCTCTAATAATCATCAAAAGTCCACTTATGCATTTTTTCTAACAGTGGACAAGAGTTTTAATGATCTAATAAAATACAATAACAAAAAAATGTAGTAATTCAAAACAAACATGTGAATGAATCAGTGATTAACCCACTGTTGTTGCATGAACAGATGTTCATGTGGAGTAAAGAGATGATGATGATGATGTTGATGTTGCTGAGACTTGTTTTTACATGTAGCAGGTAACTTTTACCTCAGGTGATGACACGGAGACTGATGTAGATGATGCTGACACTCAAATTGAGACCTCATTTCCCATTGCAAGCTTGCTAATAATGCTTAAAAATTTAAAGTAACTCTGTTTAAGTAGATTTGTTTATTAATGTAGACAAGGTCTTTTCACTGGTTCAGTGCTGTCTCAGTGATAAAGCCCCAGCACTAACAAGCTGACATTATTTGGCCCTCTGCTCTGATAAGTTTGACTTATCATGGCTTATCATTCTTAACATTAAGCAAAGAATTTCACTGTTCTGTATGGTGTCTGAGAAAAATAAAGGCCTATTTTAAGTGGTAATTCTTATAGCTTTACTTGTATAGGTATAGAAAATGTGAAATCTGACCATGTCTCAAGCATTTCCCCAAACTACTAAAGATGGATATAAGGATTTAGAACAGTTTAGTGGTTTAAATCAAAGCGGTTTTGCTAAATAGCCTAAATTGAGCCTACAATTAAACTAAGCCTTTAATAACTATTACAGAGACTGCCACCATCTAAACTATGCACACCTACACTATATATTTAAACATAAAAGAAACCCTAAATCAGTATTTTATGTAGACAAGTATATTAACATAGTCTATTCTAGATTATGATCTTCTCAAAAGAAGAACACAGACTGCCATTAAAGGTTTCTCATCCATGCAGAAGAAGTAGTGAAATATATAAAGTGGAAAGGTTTCATTACTCCAGGGACAGCAGACAGACAGGCAATCATAGCTGAAATCCCATATTTGAGTTTTTATAATGAGAAAAACCTGGAAAAATGTCAAAGGCCAGCCTAATATTAAAATTTACTCGATTCCTGTTAAGACAATATAGTTAATACAACAAAGGACCTGAAGGGAACAGTCAGTTTCCCCTTTTTAGTTTCACTTGTCAGCAACAATAAGTTTAAACAGTCATCAGCTTGACACATCCGTCATACAGTATGTACTGCTACACATATGAAAGCCTAAGCTAACATACCTCAGGTTCAAGCATCAGAAGCAGCAAATCGCTAATTACATGTGTTCTGATTTTTCTGACATTATGGTCTAAGTTGAGAGAGTAGAACTGCTGAGGTTGCTAATGAATTGTTCTATTGCTTAGCAATTACAGCCACTAGAAAATGGTGCAATATGGGATTAACTTGCATTAACTTGATTACAACGCTCACATCTTACTCCAGTGAAAAGAAAAATTTTGGGCTTGGACTTAATTCATGGCAGTATTTTGGCAGTGGAATTTGCTCATAACTATAAAAAACTAAAAATTCCCATGTGTTCTTTTTGAATACAAACTAAGTTACAGTGTTTTTTAGACTAACTATCAGACCAACACATAATGCCTGGGGTGTTTCGCAGCTTTACACACATGAAAAATCAGAAACATGAAGCCAATAAATAAAAAAAATTCTCAGTCAATAAATATCTCAGCCAAGCATTAACTGTGTATGAAATCAAACTGTATTTAACAATATAGGTCTTATAAGAATATGATCTCTGTAGCCGAGACCTCAAAGTTATGACATACTAAAACAAATGTTTTTGGGAAAGAAAAAATAAAATCTATACATGGTTGCCTTAAATACAGGATAATTGGGTTGTAAGATGGTCTGTTTGTAACTATATTATAGGTAAGCAATGCTGTATGTCTCCCAAAGTCATCACCACTGAAAGCCAGATATACCTTTAATTATAAAGGTATATCTGGCTTTCCACCAATCATTCAATCTTGCACAAAGAATCCCACCATTACTGTATAATTCATCACTCCTACTTTCTTCTTTGGTCAGTGTCATTTCTTTTGGGCAACAAACAGAAAAAAGAATGGTCACTCTGGTTGGTCATGCTGTCATTACATATGTTATAGGCATTCATTTTAGATACAGTTTTTCCAACATCTTTTTCTGACACCTTGGAATTTGGTATTAGATACAGTTTAGATGTTTTTTTCCCCAAGATTTTTAGATGTCAGGTCAGATTAAAGTCTCCATAAAACCCAGACAACTTCAGGCATTTTTAGTTACAATGAAACAAATACAGATCTTTTACTCTCTCCAGATGATACACAGCAGGTTGAAGTCAACCTAATACACACAGGTTGAAGGACTAGCTTAAGGCATTTTAACTATGGATAATAAATAAAACGATTACTAATTGTGTGTTCTGTGCAATTTCACAAAAGACAATAATTATAATGTTTTTAAAAATATTCCTAACAGCAGAACTGATTTCAAGGTGATTTCAAGGACACTGTTGTATCATCCTTTCATCAATAACATTCAATCAGTGGCGGGCCATGCATTTCACACCTAGGCCTTCACTGGTCTCCATCCTGAATTAATCCACCTCTATACCATCATTATGATGCCACGGCAATAGATATTAATGAACTGTTAAATAGCAAAGTAAAAAAGAAATTAGTCTACAGTATTTCACACCTCACAAGGAATAGTCAATTTTATTACAGTTACTTTTCTCAAAAAAGTCATTCTTGATGCCGTATGCAGCAAACTGCAATCTCCGGAGGACGCAGCATCCGAAATGAGACGCAGCGAATATAGAAACAATGTGCGTTGTGTCACAGGCTCTTATAGCGAACATGAATAAAATTACATTACATATAGCAAAAAACAAATGAACACAATTCAGTCAAACAAGTTTCCTTTCACTGCAGCAAAAAAAAAAACAAACATAGTCCAACCCAGGGATCTGGAATGAAGGCAAACTGAAAACCCAGAAAAAAAGAACACCCAAAAGCATAAATGGTTCTTGGAAAAAGCTTACCAACTATTTTAAAGAATCAAAAGGATTTTCTTGAAAAGTCCACCTTGAAAATGCATTGTAAGGATGTGACCAAATCGTTTTCTTCTCCTCTGTCAGCCATTGTGAGTTAAAATATATATATATATATATATATATATATAATATATATATTATATATAAATATATATATATAAAATTTAGTTTGTGCAGTTTGCTGCCTACTCCAATTATCCAATCAAAAGACGTGAAATTGCTGACGTAATCGTATGCCTGCTAGATGGCCCCAGTGACACCAACTCGAAATCTGATTGGTTAATGGAACAGTTTCATTGCCACTTATTTTAAGCATTAAAATAAATAATAAATTATTTTTATTGATTCTGAAGGCCTTAAGGCCGGGCAACACATGATGTCAGCCACTAGCTGAAATATGATTGGATAAATACTCTTATCATAAATATACACTACTGGAAGCAGCGCAACCAAGCGAAAAGCTATGAAATGTAGAGAATAGACTATTGGGAATAATTTAATACACATTCATGGAAAAATATAAAAAATATATTAAAGTGCAAGTCAATGATTTAGATCACTGCTGTTTAGGCCAGCAGAGAAGGCCTTGCTGGCCCTGACGGTCCGCCACTGCATTCAATTGATCTAGAACAATTTAAAATTGAAAACAAACCAACACTCAACATATTAAACTAATTAGATAATGTGTATACTAATATCTTAGTATACTTAGTATAATAATTTTAGAATATTTCATCGGCAAGGTGAATTTTTTTTTAGGTGTTTTTGAGGCACTGAGATTTGGCCTTAAAAACACCCATTCAATTCAAGTGAGCAATCATACATGTTAATAAACTACATGAATAACAATTATTATAGCTTTGATAATAGTGGGTTGTGCTTTTTACCAGTGTAGGATAAAAAAAAATCAGGGACACCTGGCTGTGATTTACCGACTCTTTCTTGAGAATCACTTGTCTATTCCATGGCTTATATACTGTAAATGAACCCATACTTTTTTCATTTTTTGGGGGGTAAGAACAGGCTTCAAGAAAAGACTCAAAACCATCAGAGAAACCATATCTCATATGAAAATCTTAATTAAAATAAATGAAAAAGGCAATCTATTTTAATCCCACAAGATGTATAAAAATATTAGAGCAGGTCTTACCTGTGACTGACAGTTCAGTGGTTCTTCTAACTAGAAAGTTTCCAAATGTTAATTCACAGGTGTAATTTCCAATGTCATCTTCTCTCACTTCCTTAATTGAAAGCGTATCTTTCTTCCTGACAATGCTTTGTCGCCACTGTTTGGGTCTACATTCCTTTTGGATGTGAGAAATGAGACAGACAGAGAGAAACAGTTATGTTGTAGAAAATGTCATTCATGATAGCCCTGCATACAAATTTCATTGAGCTGACATATTCATATTCAAGTTGATTTGAAGTAGGAGGTCTATGACTGACTGCAGCACAATGAGTGTATTAAAACTTCAGAAGTGACACGATTTTGACAACCAATCTACTATCACTTTTGAATGCAAAATGGGAAATTGATGTTTGTAGAATATGTCAATCATTCAATATTGAGTTTATTATTGTCACGCCAAATTCTGTGGCTCAGGATATGGAGGTACTTCTCGGGTACTTCTCTCTTACCGCTCTCTTTTTCTTTCTGTCTCTGGTCTCTCTCTGTCTTTCATACACACACACACTGTCTTTCTCTCACCTTCACTACAATCAGAATAACTGAATTCAAATATGTTTCAGTGCATAATATCCAAGCGTCACCAGAGCTGACGACAGATGCTAAACTCATCCATTTTATGGGCATTATCACCTCAAAATGTGATATAAAACATATTTAATAACAATAAAAGAAACTATAATATAATAAAATGACTGTACTGTTGAGGTAAAAGCAGATGTTAGCATATTAAACATTTTTTTCAAGCTTATTTCTTTCACTTCGCTATATAAATACTCAGTGTCACAAAACTCTTACCTTATACCATACAATCTCTGGATCCTTGCCAGTCTGGATGTAGTCATCTATGTCAGGACAGAGAATGTCCTTCCCCTTACTCAATTCAGCCTTCTCCAAATACTTCATTTTAGAGTTATAGCACAGGTCTGTGTCATTTTCTGACACAGTTAATGACATGGACACTTTCATGCAGTATGTGGAATTTCTGGAAAAAAAGAAAGAAAAGTTCAAGAAATTACTGGCCTTAATATAACCTATAATTAAAATTTAAAATAATTTAAATTTAAAAATAAAATTAAAATTGAACAGAAAATATATAGAGGTTTCTTTTTGTTGTTGTTATTGTTTTTTCTTTGTTTTTTTGTGATGATTAATGCAAACTAACCTTCCAAGTACAACAACAACAAAAAAATATAGGATTATCGTAAATCTTCAAAAAAGTGTTAGTTTTCCTTCAACACAAGAAGTGGGCAGGAGGCCAATTTTTTTAGGTCATTTAGAATGCTTTCTTCAGCAGCTTTACAGTACAGCAGAGTGCAGTAACAGCTACAATTGAATTTATTCAAAGATACCTCTCTAAACACTAATACAAGTTAAAAAAAAGTAGACAGAAGCTATAAGAGGACAAACTGCACTGGGCAGATGTGATAAGGTCTAGCTCATGGGGATTATGCTGGATAACAGGAACAGTATACTCAGATATATAAATATGCCATTCCATAGTTCATATCCATCATTTAATAAAAAAAAGCATGGTCTGAGCATGGTAGGTTAACACCAATATTTTAATGTCCTCCTGGTGTTATGCCTCTAGTCATTTGTCCTCATACTTTCCAATGTTCCGATCCCCTGCCTTCTGCTACATCACTGCATTCAACCACCAGCATTCTAACCGTGTTTACTGCAGAAGACTTTTTCAAATACAATGCAATGAAAACTTTTGTTTTCAACAGTGTTGCTGTTTAATGCAGTGACTGAAATTATTCAGGCGGCATCATAAAAAGTTTAAAATCTCTAGAATTTTTGTAATGTTTCAGTTCCAGCCTTTTAGTCATTGTGCCAACCATGTTCAGGACATGACTACTACACATATAGTCCCATACCATCATCCATTCTGTAACTTGAATATGCCCTGCAAGCAAAATGACAAGTTTATCTTTGATCATCTTACTGAGGGACATGAGGGAGGCAGCACACACAGCTACACATTAAATAAGACAAGCACCCAGCTTCAGATTATGCACTTGAAGAACTCTGTTTCATTTCAGTAGTTGGAATAAAAGTGCTTTATGGTATTTGTTCCAGAGACTTGAGAATAACTAAAGGTTAAAACTATAATATTCATAGCTTCCTCTTTAATTCTCTCTCATTTCAAACACACCTGATAGAACACATCTTTATCTGTTTCTGCTTAACAACTAAGTAAATGTGACAGACATTGGCAACACTTTACATTAAAAATACATGAATATTTATGCACTAATACCTGAATTAATACTTAAAAATATGAAATAGTGATGAGTTATTTATGAGTACTAATCACAAACTAATGAAGAGATAACCTTTAGTATAACGTGAGACGTATGAATTCATGCATGAATAATTGTCATACCTGCTCTTTAAGAAAGAATATGAATTAAAAGTGCATAATTTGTAATTGGATTATGCTGGATAAGTTTTATAATTTACACTGGAGGATTCCTTATCAAATGTAGAAAGACTGCAGATTGCAGATTTCATCTCATCCCATTTTCATCCTTCTCTAAATTTCTCTCTTTAAATCCCATAACTAGGGCTTGCTGTTTTACCCAAAAAAGTGAAATGAAAACAGTAATATTTATTTATTTAGCAGATGTTACTATCAACATTCAACATTTAAAACATTAAAAGATTTATACAGTATTATACAAGATTATTTTTTGATGTTTTAGTCTTTTATTTACTTGATTTTGTTTACTAACCCCTACATGTTCATTAATACATTAACTAAGAAAGATCTACCAACATGTGCTTGTAGGTGGTTGTTACTGAAGCATGAAATCTTAAGACCCATGTTGCAATTAAGGTTAGTTCTAAGTTAATTTGTGATTAGTACCTGCCTTTAGTCACCATTAGCTTCTATTTAAGTAAGTATTTATTTAGGTATTAGTACATGATTATTCATCATGGGAGTTGACTCCCAGGTCCTGGCTTAGTAGTCCACAGCCTGCCAACTATATCTCCTCTAAAAATTAACTTCCCATTTATTTAAAATAAGAAGAGGTTACAGGGGTAACAGAAATACACTTCTAAGTACACTGTTCTAAGTAAATGTGCTAGCATATTACCATACTAGCCAATAAGCCTGTGTTGTGAGACATCACTCAGTATAATGGAGAACATAGGATTTAAAAAGAACACTGAGATATACAGAACTGCCCTACTTCAAACATGACTTAAAATTCACAAGTTTGCCAAGTATTTACACCAATGTATAAAATAAATCAAGTGCGAAAACTAAGAAAATAGAAACATCATTCCTTTTAAAATCCATGAATTGTGTTTGGAATAGGTCCTTTCTGTGCATTTTTAAAAATCTTGTTGGAGTGGACATGCCACTGAGATCTTGCAGCCCTGCACAACACGAAAGGTTGTCAAAGCATTTGACACTGTGAGCAGATCAGGCTTGTGGCAGTAAATAAAGTGTCTCGGGTGCCCTCCAAGTGCAACTGGGTGACTCAGCATGGTACTAGAATCAGTGCGGTCAGGTCAGGCTCAACAATGACCTTTCAGAACTTTTCCAGATTGACAATGGCATCAAACAAGGCTGTGTCCTCACTCTGACACTCTTCAGCATCTTTTTCAGGATGATGCTTAAACAGGCCATGACAGACAAAGATGTGGAAGATGTGCAAGTTGCAATCTACATCCGTTACCACTTTAATGGCACACTAGTTGCACACACAGAAAGGGCCCTACAGCACCTTACACCATGTTTTTCCCCACCCTCCAAGCATACTTATTGGAGACAAAGAGCTGAAGACAGTCCACCAGTTCACCTACCTAGGTTCAGTCATATCTTCAGAAGTGGACAGTTCCCTGCCAGACCACTGGAGGGGGTGCTGGCAGGTGAATCACTGGAGCCTGCATTGTCATGTGCCATGCCTTCCCCATTGTTCTCATTCCCGCCGTGTCACCTGTTTCTCATTAGCCCTAATGTTTTGCCCTATATATAGGGATCCTTTTGTATCTGTCTTTGTCTGTCATTGTTTCTATTTTCATTATTATGTCTTAGTTATTATGTTAGTCTTCCCCATGTCTCGTGTTTATGTTAATGAAGCAATGCTTGTCTGAATTCCGTGAATGGGTCGGTCTCCATGGCGTGCATGCCACCTGCCCGGGGTGGGGGCGACCGGACGTTACACTAAGGTTGACAATGAGAGGTTGATATGAACTCATATGGCCGACGGGACAGAGGTGCATCAAAGAAAGGGTAAAAGAAAACTGTCAAAAGACAGCCCTCAACCCATGCAACATAAACCCCCCTGAAATGGACAAAATCTGCATTTAACCATAACCTGTGGTGGAAGATCATTACCCAGGCTATTTCATTTGAATCCTCCCACACTGCAGAAGGAAGGAACAGGGACCTGCTACCACCTCAACTCCATCCCAGATCTTCACATGCTTCACATGTAGCGGTTGAGGCCAGAACTGCCTCTCACAAATCGATTTGTCCAGTCACATGCGCACCTGCATCTTCATTCATGAAGCCAAGACATGATGATGATGGAGTGGACATGCCACAGAGAACTGGCAACCTTGCACAGCACAAAGGTTTGGGCAGAATCTACTTCTTATCAGCCATTGTAATGCACAGCTTTTGTTTCATTCTACTAATAAAGGTCTGAACTGATCACACAATTGTTAATATTCAATTATTGTACTTTAATAATGGTGAATGCTTTAATTAAGTGAAAATGGAAATCTAATACACATTCATATTATTTTGTTGTGTTGAAAATGCATATTTATTAAGATTTCACCATGTCATAGGATATTGAATTTGAATTCTATGTGATGCTAAATCTGTAATAGAAAATAGCTTTATTCATTACAGTATTTCTAAACACCAGAGCTGTGGGTACTTTAATTCATGAGGAATTAGTTAAAAGCAGTAAATATTACCTGACATTTTCTTTATATTACCTACCTCTCCTTCCATCTATAGATGCACACTAAGGAAGGAGAACTTTTCATCTTTTGGATAATGTTGACTAATTTGAATTTGATTAATACTATTTATTATATATATAGTATTTATTTATAATACTATTTATTGTAGTATTTTATGATTTTTATACCTGACTGCTATTTCACCATAAACTCATCAGGTATATCACAGCATTAAAGCTGCATTATTTTAAGCATTCTACTGCACTGAATTCCAATTACAGTGGCTGCTCTGGGCACTGTTCTGCTGGAAAGCCCTGAGTCCTGCCATTGAGGCCCAACCTCACAATTTATGGGACTTACAGGATTTGCTGCTAATGTCTTGGTGCAAGAAATCATAGCACGTCCTCAGAGCTCTTGAAGAATTCCATTTAAGTTTCTGAACCATGCTTGAATGATTGTCTGTTAAGGTGTTGTATTTTGGTTTATATTTACTGACCTGTAAATGTTCAACAGAAAGCATACTGTAGGTATGTAAACATAAACCTACCTTAGTAATTTAACATTTATAAACAAGTACAATCCATGACTGTCATTTGTCACAGTTATGATACTGTAGCCAGGTAATTGTGCACTCACAGTACTGCTTCAACATAGATGATATGTACTGCTTGTTTTCTAGAGGAGACAAGCAGAGTCTGCCTCTGACATTCTCATAACATCAATATGAGAATAATATCATTCCCTCTGTTTGGCAATGCGGGCTGTCGGCAGCTTTACAAATGCCTGCAGAAATGTATTGTTTGCTCAGCCATTCAAGAATGAATAGCAATGATGGGAGAGAGATGAACCTGGTCAATGTTGCATTAACTTTTGAGGAAACTAAAGGGAAAACAATACTGGAACAAAATGGGGTGATGGAAGAGTGAATGCAAAAGGCGAGTAACAGAACCTAATGCTTAGAGGCAGCCCTGATAGTCAACGGCATCAAAGATTGATTGAGGCCTTTGTTTTCACATATTATGGAAATATGGTGCAAGCCTGCAGAAAATTACTTGCCAGGACTGATGTTCACTCATGACATAACTTCAAAAGAGGAAAACGATTAGAAACTGATGAACTGCCAGCCAGGAAAAGTAAAAAACCTCTATGACTTCAAAACTTCCATGGGTTATAGTTAACCTTTAAGAGTTCTACACTTCTGTATACTTAGTGATTAAGACTGTGGACTCTATATTGCTTTGGCTGGCTGAAAGTTTGGAAGAAAACATACACACAAGCACCATCAAAATCAACAGACTGGTATTAACTAAATGAAACGATGGTACAAGGAAACAAATGAATCCAGATCAATGCATCTGATCCATTCTAATGCTGCTAACAGAATTGCCTCAGCTATCCATTGCTCAATAGATTATTACTGACTATGCACTGAGTTCTAGATAGCATTGAGTCCAGGGATAATGAGCAAATTCAGTGTCAAAACTCTGGTTAAAAAAGGCTGGTTATAGGCCATGAGTCAGCCATACAGCAATGCAACAAAACACCCTAAACAAACTGAGTATTAGTAAAAAAAAATATATATATATATATATGAAGTTCTGGAGCAAATGCAACATAATGTAAAGATCATAGACACAGTAAAGCAGAGACACCTGTGCAAATAAAATTCCCCAAGCCTCCTGCTTCTGCTAAATATACTGTGTGCCACTGCTAGACCTGGCCATGGAGAACAGCGATTGATGCTCCAGTGCAGGTTTTTGCCCTACAATGTCTTTTACTCCCCTCTGTTTGTCTGGGACTTGTCACCTATTGCCCCATTTCTGTCTGTGTTTCTTTGTTTGTCTCATTTGTAGATGAAAGAATGATTTTACACTTATGGGTTTCGGTTGAGAAGCAGGAATAAAATACATGGAAGATAATATAATAATGGTATTACTGTGTGTCGGGGTGTGTATTATAGCTAGGAACAGGTGTAGCAATTGTAAATCCAGTCTCCTCGTGAAAAGTAGTGGAGGTAGACATTTCCATTGGGAAAAATCTGCTGAAGCGTTAACTGTACTCATATGTGGTTCACTGCTGAGGTTGCATTGAAGGTGTGTGCATGTGCAAATTCTGTGTGTGTATGTGTGTGTGTGTGTGTTTCATGTGTACTTGCACATAATTTATTCCTGCCTTGTTTTTATTTTCAATTTGGATGTTTGATAATACCGCAGAATTGACATGAAACACAATAAAAGGTATGTGAACAAATCTATAAAGTGACTTGTTTCTCCTCAGCTAATTCAATGTTATAAGAGCTTTCATGTGTTTTTTGAGATCCACTTTTTACACTCTCAGTCACACTCAGATTTATTTTTAAAAATTGTGACTACCTGAATTCATCACACAAAATAAAATAATGCTGCCAAAATATCCTGATGACTTTTTGTTTCAGGGAGTAACAAGCTTGAAGAGAAAATAATGGAGGTCAAATAATCAGATGTATAGAAATGATTATTGAAGTTGGTTTTGGTTTTGCATACATTCTGTACTACTTGTGCTGTATGTTTTAGACATTTTGCCCTAGCCTGTGGAAACCATGACAACCAGCAGTTAAATAAAGAAATCTCCTAATCAGATGTGAAGGAGAAATAAATGTAGATGTAGGTTGAATGCCCAAAGTACAGCACTGAATCCAGGAAATAATCCATGAGCTTCCATTCCAGAAAATTATATCATAATAAAAAAAAGGCACATGAACACCCTGCAAATCCAGGATTAAATTTTGCCCGGCTAAAGTGATTGTGCGCCATTCCAGTGAGTACAACCAGACATCCAATTAAATCAACATACAGGCACTAAAAGTAATATATTGAGCACAAGGCACCAGGCATTTGACCTTTTATCATTTGCCTGATATTTGGATGGGGGGAGCAGCTGAGGGAGATAGAGAGAGAGAATGAAAGAGAGGGAGAGAGACTATTTGCCCTTTGACCTTATTTTTAATATTATTATTTATACTATTATTTTTTTATATTTATATAGACATTTGTGGGTTTTTGTTTTTTACCTATTAGTTTCTTCTTTTTAAATTAATTAAAAATAATTACTTTGTCATATCAATGCATTGACTTTTCTCTAATGGCAATGTCAATAAAGTGTGTGTGTGTGTGTGTGTGTGTGTGTGTGTCATCCTGGCCACAGTCTGCTCAGACCAGTGGGACTGGAGCTGTTCTGGAAACATTCTACTAAATCACTAATTTATGACCAGTGCTTATTTATGACATAGTGGAAGGTCAGTAAACACACATGGCTTCAGGATGCAACCTGTGTGTGAAGGCCTGTTGATTAATTACTACTGAAACAGTTCAGCCACATCTCTCCTGCTTGGCCCACATGTAACACCCCACATACCACTACCAGTATCTCACACTTACAGCATCACAAAATTATACAGATACATACACACATCAATTATATATCTAGGCTCCACTTTAAGACTTCCCATACTATCCTGAAAGAAGTCATATTAGCAATTCCTCAAGCATAGTGTCTCTCTCTCTCTCTCTCTCTCTCTCTGTGAATATCTACACAGTGTATTTATATATAAATACAAAATTATTGCATACTTCAGCAGGTAATGAAATGAGTGTGGTCAGCTTAAGTGTGTAGAGTGTATAAGCAGAATAATGAACAGAAAAATGAATTTCTTTGTCCTCATCTTATCTCTGACCTTATTCCATCTGTGGTTTGACATGGTGGTGTGTCAATCAAAATCACTGAAAAGTTGCAATGAAGTTAATGCGTACTGAGTTAAAAGAACTATTTGTCTTTTTAATTTACTTTAAACTTGCCTTGTTTATCATCTATAATAAATGAAAACTAATTTAGTTAGCATGAAAGCAGTGGTGGAAATTTGCACTTTCAGTAGATAGCAGGCAGAGATCTCATTCAATATGAAATATTATTAGTGGCTTTATCTATTATTCTTTTTTCATCTTATTGTTTATTTAACCTCCCCAAAAATCAATTTGACTGAATTAGTAAATCATTGCTCTCTTAGCAATAACCATAAAATTAATCAGAAGGTATCGAAGAATAGCAAAATCCTTAACCACATCCTTGTTGATTGTAACTGTTCAGAAAGTATCAAAGTACTGATTCATGAATATAATATTATAAAAGACACCTTTATATTATATATATAATATTATAATATAATATATAATATATAATATATTGATTCATATAAATGCAGCTGATAGTAATGCTAAATGTAATTCAAGTCACAATTTTATATTAATGCAATCATTCTAATATGTTTATTGTTTCTTTAGAATGTTTTTTACAAATGTCTTTTGAATTACCCCATATTGTGTGATTTATTTTCCAACATTTAAAAAACGTAATGTATTCTGCTAAATCTAGCAGCTTTGCATTACATGCATTTGACGTCATTTGTCATCGACTTGGAAACAGATTGTATGTCAGTTTCTCAGTACCATGACAAGCTGCATTAGTTTTGTTTTTGACATATTAACTTCATTGTCATGGAATGAACAGCAATGTAATATTTGTAACATAAGTAATGAAAAATAATTAACTTGTTCCATAGACATTCCACAACATTAAATGTAATTTGAAGGCTAAATGTACCGCACTGCCTCTGTGATTACCTCTAACTCTGTGATAAGCTATAAAACCCCCCAAAGCCCTACTACTGTAGAGTCATTAATAAGGCAATTTATTTATATAAATATATATTGTTTTAAAAATCTAGAGAAGTGATATATACAGTTATTTTTAAACCTAATGTCAAATATGTGAGCAGTATCTCTCTCTCTCTCTCTCTCTCTCTCTCATGGGTCTTTGCCTATAGGATCACAGTTTAAGTAACATCCCATCATTCGTTGAGTGACAGCTGCAGCATTGTGTTTGACTTTGACTCCTGACACTGGCTAAGCAGGGGTGCAGAGGAGGGAGAGATGTTAGCAGAGAGAGCCAAGGTAATTTGATTTAGCTAAAGAACTGCATTCTGACATTTTGCCTGAAAGATAAAGCTATACATCAGATAGTGAGAAGGTCAGTGTAGAAGCTATCAGACTGTGTCCTCCTGCAGGTATCTTTCCTTTCCTCTTTTGCAGGCCTCAAAAATATAACACAGACTAGAGGAAAGAATTTAAAAGTAGCAAACTTGCAAAATTACAGTTCAGGGGCTGACAAGGACAAATGGTTCTGCCAGAGGAATATCAGAAGATAAGCACAGAAATGGGATGATTTGCTCACTGCAAATACACACATCCCAACAAGTTGAAAATATTTTTCTTTTAAATGTCATGAACCACTAAGTTTTTTTTTTTATCTTAAAAAGTAGCCTGATTTTAGGCATCACAAGGTTTTATAGTATAATCTGGCTTTGTCATCAGATCTATACAATTTTGTTTATCCACCATGGCTGAGGTTATATTTGCAATTTTTCTTTGCATATATTGAGGAAGATAATTTATTATGAATGAAAAGAGCAAATCATTAGTTAAAAGGAATGAGAGAGAAAAAAAGGTACACACACTGTAAAAAAAAATTGTAAAAAAAAACAATTCCGGCAGCTGGGGTGCCAATAATATTTTGTAAAATAACAGGAAAAAACCATCTTGTAAAATTACAGTAATTTTCCATTATTAAAATACAGTTTTTTGCTTTAATTTTACATGAGATATTGTGTATTTTTGTTTGGCTTTTAATGTTTAAAGAACAAAATTTTTGGCAATTTAGTGACTCCAATCAGCCTAGAAGCATTTCTTTGGACTGTGGGATGAAGCCAGGCGATATCACGCAATCTCCAAAAGCACAGAGAGGAGCGGGAGCAAGACTTGAACCAAGGATACTGGACATGTGAGGCAAACGTGCTAACCACTAAGCTGTTCCCTATTACTCCCACTAAGGAATATATAGCCACTGCTATTTTTCAAACAACACCCGCGCTTTCCAGCGAACACTCTTCCCCCTGAGCGCTGCTGCTATTGTTCAAATCTGAGTTTAGGACAGCAGCAGAGCTCCTGATAATCCATGGGTTTGACCTCTGTCAGGTGGCTCTGATAGGTGGGTTTGCTATGATAGGAACAATGTCACCTGACAGAAAATATATTAAATAATGGTCCATTTATAGATTGCGTTTATTTTGATGCATCCATGTCCTACGTAAACTGTATTTCATCCATATTTAAATGAATTTGGTTATTGTAGATAGAAAGCAATTCATAGATTTCGAGATTCCTAAGCATCTAGAAGTGTTAGATTAGACATTATACACTAATAAAAACACATTTATTCAACGTTTTATATATATATATATATATATATATATATATATATATATATATATATATATATATATATATATATATATATATATATATATCTAAGATGTATATATACATCTTGTATTATGTGTATATATATATATATTTATATATATATATATATATATATATATATATATATATATATATATATATATATATATATATATATAATACAAGATGCCTGTCAAATACGAAACAAATCTATGTAAAATTATAGAACCATTATTTTTTATTTGTTAATTGTCACTAATTGTATCTTATTTTAAAATGTATTCCAAGTATACAAGTAGAATTTAACATTTTTTCTGTTAAATAAAAAATTTATATATGTGAAATTCTGATACATTTAAAATGTATTTTAACAGTCCTCTAGTGTGAAAGAAACAAAAATTTATTTAAAAAAAATGGAAATTTTATGATTATTCACAGTTACAAACTTTCCGTGGTATTTTGCATTAGACATGTAAATTCACAGTTTATTTTGGTCAAATTAGTAATATTCTGTGTATTTCAAAAATACAGGAAAAATCTGTAAAAATGAACAGTAAAAATTCTGTAAAAGTACAATTTTTTTTTTACAGTGCATGGAAAGGGACCACAAAAGGACTATCACTTAAGTATAGCACATTATATTATATACAGTCTGTGTCTCTGGTTAATGGATTTCTTGACTTGTCTATATGTAGGCATGTGTATGTATCTACAAATCTCTGATAAGTATAACATGAAGGGGCGCTAATACATGTCAGCAGACTTTTTAAACAATTAAGATGCACCAATGCACCAATCCATCATCATACTCCAACACATACAGTGAGGGAAAAAATGATTTGATCCCCTGCTGATTTTGTATGTTTGCCCACTGACAAAGAAATGATCAGTCTGGTGTATTTGAACAGTGAGAGGCAGAATAACAACAAAAAAATCCAGAAAAACGCATTTCAGAAAAGTTATACATTGATTTGCATTTTAATGAGTGAAATAAGTATTTGATCCCCTATCAATCAGAAAGATTTCTGGCTCCCAGGTGTCTTTTATACAGGTAAGGAGCTGAGATTACAGTAGGAGCACTCTCTGGGAGTGCTCTTAATCTCAGCTCGTTACCTGTATGAAAGACACCTGTCCACAGAAGGAAGCAATCAATCAGTTTCCAAACTCTCCATCATGGCCAAGACCAAAGAGCTGTCCATGGATGTCAGGGACAAGATTGTAGACCTACACAAGGCTGGAATGAGATACAAGACCATCGCCAAGCAGCTTGGTGAGAAGGTGACAACAGTTGGTGTGATTATTCCCAAATGGAGGAAACACAAAAGGACTGTCAATCTTCCTCGGTCTGCGGCTCCATGCAAGATCTCACCTCATGGAGTTTCAATGCTCATGAGAACAGCGAGGAATCAGCCCAGAATTACACTGGAGGATTTTGTCAATGATCTCAAGGCATCTGGGACCATAGTCACCAAGAAAACAATTGGTAACACACTACGCCGTGAAAGGCTAAAATCCAGTAGTGCCCGCAAGGTACCCCTGCTAAAGAAAGCACATGTACAGGCTCATCTGAAGTTTGCCAGTGAACATCTGAATGATTCAGAGAACTGGGTGAAAGTGTTGTGGTCAAATGAGACCAAAATCCAGCTCTTTGGCATCAACTCAACTCACCGTGTTTGGAGGAGGAGGAATGCTGCCTATGACTCCAAGAAGACCATCCCCACCGTCAAACATGGAGGTGGAAACATTATGCTTTGGGGGTGTTTTTCTGCTAAGGGGACAGGACAACCGCACCGCATCAAAGGGACGATGGACGGAGCCATGTACCATCAAATCTTTAGTGAGAACCTCCTTCCCTCAACCAGGGCATTGAAAATGGGTCGTAGATGGATATTCCAGCCTGACAATGACCCAAAACACACGGCCAAGGCAACAAAGGAGTGGTTCAAAAAGAAGCACATTAAGGTCCTGTAGTGACCTAGCCAGTCTCCAGACCTTAATCCCACAGAAAATCTGTGGAGGGAGCTGAAGGGTCAGCCACAAAAACTTAATGACTTGGAGAGGATCTGCAAAGAGGAGTGGGCCCAAATTCCTTGAGATGTGAGATGTATGCAAAACTGGTGGCCAACTACAAGAAATGTCTGACGTCTGTGATTGCCAACAAGGGTTTGCCACCAAGTACTAAGTCATGTTTTGCAAAGGGGTCAAATACTTATTTCACTCAATAAAATGCAAATCAATGTAGAACTTTTCTGAAATGTGTTTTTCTGGATTTTTTTGTTATTCTGTCTCTCACTGTTCAGATAAACCTACCGTTAAAATTACAGACTGATCATTTCTTTGTCAGTGGGCAAACGTACAAAATCAGCAGGGGATCAAATAATTTTTTCCCTCACTGTACATATACTGTGTATCTGGATTGTGTGGCTATGTGTGCCAGAATCAGTGCTGCTTGATGGACCAGATACAGCACAAGTGCATGGAGACAGGCTGTAATTTCTAAGAAATAACCACAGAAGTGACGAGAGAATAATTCAGTGTTTCTGCAATTTGCTTTGAAAAGGTCAAACTCATACGGCAGGGCAATGTCATCATCCAGGAGGAGTGCAGACATGAAAGCCCTGATTATACTGCTGTGTGTAAATAAATGTAATGTGTATTCATGTTTGTGTGTATTTACAGACATGTCTTGTTTAGAGTGACAGTGCTCATATGTGCAACAGTACCATGGGATGGCTTTGACCAAATGACTTTAGCACAGTGTTAGCTCACTGGAGAATTCATACTGCAATTATACACACCAAACAAACATACATTTTATGAATATTACTCTTTAGCATGATCCTAAATATAAAAGCACAAAACTTGTGAATGAGCAAGAAATGACATTACTATGGTTACAGTCTAAAAATTCAAAATTTCAAAATACATTTACATATTGACACTTTTTCAACAAAATGGTGAAGAAATAAGACCAGATGGTATCAACGAACAAATCTCTGTCTGATTAATGAACATGTCACATAAACAAGCAGAGATGAGTGCAAATGTTGAATCAGCTTCAGCTGCATAGATCAGCTCATATGCATATAGCATGACCCAATTACCATCCTCTAACAATAAAACTGGTTTACAATATGTTTTGCAGACAACATATGATGTTACATATGATACTGTTCTGCTTTTCTTTGTAATTAGCACCCATACATTGTTCAGATGTTCAGAAGTTAACATGTTTAGCTGTGGTTGGATGCAGTTTTTTTTTTTTTTTTTAAAGAACGCTTTCATAGATTGCAGTTTCATACACATACCACTTTAATAGTAACAGTAATAGTAACACCAATACACCAGCTCAAACATAAATCCATGTGGCAGCAGCACAATGCATAAAGTAATGCAGGTTGATGCAAAAAGCTTCAGTTAGTGTTCATATCAAACATCAAAATGAACAGAAAGATTTAACCATGACATGGTTGTTGGCCTGGTTTGAGTATTTCAGAAACTGTTGGTTTCCTAGGAATTTCACACTTCTTCCACAAACAAGGAGTACGAAGTCTGCAGAGCATAACCCTATGCCCATGGTGGGTAATTCATGAAGTGAGATCTTCTATACTTAAGCATAGTGTTAACTATACACCAACAAATAGTAGCATTTCAAAGGTTAGAAAAAGTGTTTCAAAGATAGAAATTACAACCCTTATTTCCAGCAAATTAAGTGTCATGAGAGATGAGGGAGCTTCCCTATATGTCATGAGTGACATGAGAGCTGCACCCTTTCTCATCAGAGAGGAGCCCATTTATAAGAATTTTACACCCAAGGTTGGAACCAGGGTCTTCTATGCATGAAGGGTATGAAGACCCCGACACATAACCCTACACCCTAAAAGGGGTGATTCAGGTAATGAAAACCTCTGACAAAGAAATGATCAGTCTGTAATTTTAATGGTAGGTGTATTTGAACAGTGAGGGGCAGAATAACAACAAAAAAATCCAGAAAAATGCAATGTATACAAGTTATACATTGATTTGCATTTTAATGAGTGAAATAAGTATTTGATCCCCTATCAGTCAGAAAGATTTCTGGCTCCCAGGTGTCTTTTATACAGGTAACGAGCTGAGATTACAGTAGGTTTTCAGAGGTGGAAGAAGGTGTTTTGAACTAGAAACACAGCCCTGACTTTCATACAATTTATGTGTGATGAAAGATGAGGGCCTCACCTCAAGGCATGAGCAGGGTGACCAAGGAGAGGCACACCCCAGCCCATAAGAGAGGTCGGAAACATGCTGCAATGTCAACACACCCTGGATCAACATATGATAGCCTTAAAAAAGGCCGGAAGAAGGTGTTTCAAAACTAAAGAACCACGCCCCAGCCCATGAGAAAAGGCATCCGTCCAAATGTTATGTGCTGGGAATATGCCCCAAGAGTAGGACCCAAGGAAGCAAACCGAGGTCTTTTCCACATACGAAGAGTAGGTAATGGTCTGATGTCACTCATAGCAGCAAAGTCCAGACCCATTTGAGCAAAGAAAACATGCCCGTGTCATGGTCAAATATCATATTATCCCAAAAAGTAGTCTTTAAGAGGCAGAAAGGAAAATAAGTAAGTCATCTTTATAATTCATTACATGGAAGTTCTGGAGACAGAAGGGAGCCACTTTGGAAAGTTTTACAAAGGTTGAGTTTGTGAAAAGATCTTGACCGAACAATTTTCAAGGGGGATGCTGGGAACCTTGCCCTGCCCACTGCCCTGAAGCAGTATATTGGCAGGGAACAATGGGGTGCAATGGCCCCTGAAAATCAGAGATGGCAAGGTAGGAAATGGCACTGATAGAGAGCAAAAGGGAAAGGTCAGCAACTGGAACTACCCTGTGGGGCCCTTGAGAGTCAGGATTCCTTTTGACAGAGCAACTGGTAGAATGCCCCAGTTGCATGGTGGCACGGAGTGCAAAGAAAGTCGGAGGAGAAGGCAAAAGCGGATTCCCCGTCTCAAGCTCCGCTTTCACCAACACCAACTGCAAGCCCTGTGATTGAAGCTGACGTGTTGCTTTGGCAGATGCGATTCCCGAGCCACAGCGAATAGGTGCCTGTCTTAAAAATAAAGCTGGATGGGAGCAGAAAACAACGCAAAAACTGTGGCGCCAAACATCATTTAAAATGTTTACTTGCCATGTTGCTAAGAGACACAACAAAATAGAGAAGACAGATGACAAAACAGAGAGACAATTCACAAAGGCAGACAAGTGGCTTCCTGAAGACAAAGAAACTGGGGGGTTACATGATGTAGATGCCCTCTTCTGGTCTTGTTGACGTGCGTCACTACATAACCTGACTCTGTTTTTAATCAATAATATTGGCATATGTTCAAACGTGCTTCAGAAAACAGTTTACGAAGCGTGAAGCCTTGAAACTGTGTTGAGTTCCCTTAAAGGGAAGGAACACCTTGTTGATAAGAAAGGTCATAAATTGGCCAGATTAAGCTAACAGGAAAGATATAGCAACTCAAATAATCACTCTCTATAACTAAAAAGTAAAAAAGCATGTCAACATGCATGAAACTTTGAGCATTGACATAAATGGGGTCAACAGCAGAAACCACTTCACCTGTTTTTTTTTTGCAATCCATTCCATTGTCCATTGTCCATTCCATTGTCCATTCTTGGCATGTCTGTGCCCGTGATAACCAAGATTCGTATTCTTGGCTAGCAGGAGTGGAAATTTGTAAAGAGCATTTATTTGACCTGCTATAGGCTCCCCATCAGCTCAGACCAGTCTGATCATTCTCTTATCTCTGTCATTAACAAGATGTTCTCTCATCACCAAGACGTCCTAACAGGTTGGTTTTTTTGTTTGTTTTTTGCACCATTCTGTCTAAACACTACTGAAAAAATCCCACAAGTTGGGAAAGAGTTTCCCAACATTTCCTGACATACTTAAAGCAGACCATCCCCCATTCTGGTGTTTAATTTTAATATGAACTGAAACCCTTGACCTGTATCTGCATGCTTTTATGTATTGTGCTGTTAAATAATTGGCAGAGAATAGCTGCATGAATAAGTGTGCATGTGTTCATAATGGACATTGTGGAGTGTACATTATTCAGAAGAAATGTCAGTAATTCCACAATTTGACTAATTTAACACCCCAACATCATCCCCTGTCCTTATAGTGTGTGTGTGTGTGTTTTGCCTTAAAAGGAATTAAATTACCCAGGGTTGTTTATTAAATGAATAAACAACCCTGTGAACCCTTTCAAATGGTGTCTTTTGTTGTGTTGCCATTTCCCCCATCAGCATGCTCACCTGTTTTGTGCTCACATAAGTTTAAAATTATTTAAGTTCCTGTGTCTCTATCTTCATCTCACAACAGTTGCTGTCACTGTATGTTATTTCTTTGTCTACCATAGTCTTTTCTAGTGCCTGTGCATTTTGCCATAGTATTGCTTCTAGAAAATAAATATTTTTTTTTTGCACTTGCACTGCACTTGCATTCTTCATTGCCTCCATAAATGTGACGTGTGCTGAGTGCTTACCAGATCTAACATGTTTTCCTGAAGAGGAGATGGGGTGGAGTAAAAAGACATTTGGGTGTGTCTATAAAAAGACCCGTTTAAACACACACAAGCAGGCCCTCATGGCCCACAGTTTTCCAAACAGGTTTTCTCAGCCACGTAATACTTGCACTGATACCACTGCTTAAGCATTATTTAAAATCAAATCCTACATATCTTTCCTGGATCTTTGGACTAATAAGAAATAAAAAAAATGACTGTTGATTATTCACCCAGGAATAATAATTTATTAAAATTTTCTCATTAATATACAATGTGATTTATTATTATTTTTTTACATAATTCATTCATTCAACTTTCATCACTCCCAACCTTACCTCTCAGCTCATGTTTTCCTTAGTAAAAGATCCTTTTAGCAGGTTGGTGAATAGGTTTCAATGAGAAACTATTGACTAAGAATTTGAACGCCATTTAAAAGAAGTATTAATGATCATTTTGAATTCTGTATGAGTGCAGGCCTTGATCTCTTGGCTGGTTAAACAATTACTTGTTATACAAAATGAATCTTTCTATATTCATCTTGCTGTTCTCATGTATTAGAAGTGTAAATAATTTAAGAATTATTATTATTATTGTTGAGATTATTGTGTAAGAGTATGCTGTAAAACATAAAAAAAGAAATGAGGATGAAACTTGGTTCTAGTTTGATATCTGAAAATGCTCAAAAGTTTATAAGGATGCTACTATAAATCTGATTTTAGTCTTGACTAAACTTCTCTTAAAATATTCTAGGGTATAAATGATGAAATAAATAAACAAATTAAATAAGGTTGTTTTTTTGTGAATTTAATTTAATGTTGATCTTTCATCTGTATTTGTGCAGCAATTTCTTATCCTTCATCCGTCATGTTACTTCCACTTTATTCCAAGTTTTTCACTAATGGAAAGCAGCATGTATAATACATGCTGCTTTCCATTAGTGAAAAACTTGGAATAAAGCGCATTCTGCATGAATGTTGCTTGCTAATTCAATATACTTGTCTGTCAATCCACAGTAAATTTGCCTCAGTATAAATCCGCATTGAGTCCATGTCATGTGTGTGTGTGTGTGTATGTGTGTGTGTGTGTGTGTGTGTGTTAGGACAGGTGGGGTGGATTTATTGTATGGAGGACTGGCCCACGTAAGAGTGCTGCATGAAGCACGATTCCCTGTCACCAGGCTGAGAGATAGCCATCACTCGCCTCCACAGCATGCCAAAGTTCCACACAGCTGTGGAACTGTACAGCATTCAGGATCATGCAGAAAATCCATAAATATCCAGTGGGCACTGGTCAGAAAGAAGCATTCCAGGTTGGGATCACAAATGAAGTAAAGGAGTAGGATGGAGAGGGAAATAAAGTGGAAAGTATGGCTGATAATCAATATCAGAACACAGGGTAAATGGGTCAGAAAAGAAAATGTAATGAGTTGATGGTGTTTGAAGGCAATTGTAGAATATATTGTTTTTAACATAAGGACAAGTATGACATGCTTCAAGTGATGAGTTTGTACTCTTTTTACATCCCTACTGCATAACACAGTTAAGAAATTTACAATAAATAATTATATAAATATTCACTGATCAGCCATAACATTACAAGCACTGACAGGTGAAGTGAATAACTCTGATTATCTCCTCATCATGGCACCTGTTAGTGGGTGGGATATATTAGGCATCAAGTGAACATTTTGTCCTCAAAGTTGATGTTAGTGTTAGAAGCAGGAAAAATGGGCAAGAGTATAAGAGTTTGAGTTTAACAAGGGCCAAATTGTGATGGCTTGACAACTGGATCAGAGCATCTCCAAAACTGCAGCTCTTGTGGGGTGTTCCCGGTCTGCAGTGGTCAATATTTATCAAAAATGGCCCAAGGAAGGAACAGTGGTGAACCGGAGACAGGGTCATAGGTGGCCAAGGCACATTGATGCAAGTGGGGAGTGAAGGCTGGCCTGTGTGGTCCAATCCAATAGACGAGCTACTGTTGCTCAAACTGCAGAAGACGTTAATGCTGGCTCTGATAGAAAAAATCAGAATGCTCAGTGCATTGCAGTTTGTTGTGTATGAGGCTGCATAGCATCAAACGCAATAGACCAGCAAGGTGCCCATGCTGACCCCAGTGCACCACCGAAAGCACCAACAATGGGCATGTGAGCATCAGAACTGGACCACGGAGCAATGGAAGAAGATGGCCTGGTCTGAGGAATCACATTTTATTTTACATCATGTGGATGGCCGGGTGCGTGTGCGTCACTTATCTGGGGAACACATGGCACCAGGATGCTCTATGGGAAGAAGGCAAGCCGGCAGAGGCAGTGTCATGCTTTGGGCAATGTTCTGCAGGGAAACCTTGGGTTCTGCCATCCATGTGGATGTTACTTTGACATGCACCACCTACCTAAGCATTGTTGCAGACCATGTACACTCTTTCATGGAAACGGTATTCCCTGAAGGCTGTGGTCACCGTGCCACAAATCAAAAATGGTTCAGGAATGGTTTGATGAGCACAACAAGTTTGAGGTGTTGACTTGGGCTGCAAATTCCCCAGATCTCAATCCAATCGAGCATCTGTGGGATGTGCTGGACAAAAAAGTCCGATCCATGGAGGCCCCACCTCGCAACTTAGAGGACTTAAAGGCTCTGCTGCTAACATCCTGGTGCCAAATACCACAGCACACCTTCAGGGATCTAGTGAAGTCCATGCTTCGACGTATCAGGGCTGTTTTGGCAGCAAAAGGGGAACAATATTAGGCAGATGGTCATAAGGTTATGGCTGATCAGTGTATATTGTCACAGTAATCATGGATACTGTGCTACACATATTTTCATGAACTGTCATAAAATTTTGGCTCAGGTGATAAATCATAACTAGCATCCTGTCTAAATAAAGCATGTTAACATGAACAAGAACTGACTGTGTTGCCACTGTGAACTCCAGGACACATTCATAACATTTTATTTTGGGCATTTGGGCTAATAGGTGTGTTCAACAATCAGCAATGAATTTATCAGGTTTGAAGCACGGCTTTAAATCCTGCCAAGAGCATTTTTTTTTACATCCATGTCATCTCTGAGCTGGCTTTACTCCATGAGTTGAGCTTTTCCAGACCTATGGACAAAATTATTCTGCTGCATGGGCTTTTTCTAAAAAAACATTTTGCCATGTAGACAGAGATTAAACTCATGGTAAACTGTTTTACTGTAGTACATGTTGTAATTTATAGACATGGATACACATGTGACCTTAGTGCAGGTCCTGCTATTAAGTCTCCCCAAAGATTCAATCAGAGACAAAGAGTGACTCTACTGAGTGATTAAAATAACAGATACACATCATTGTATCTAATATAAATTTAGATCATGGTCGGTTTGTTATATTTGTTTACAATTTTTAATTAAAATTCCTACTACTTATATATTCCTATACATTTTGATCTAGTGCTGAGTAGAATCACTCTTTTTCTGTGGTTGAAACACGAATTATAATATTGTGGCACATAATGCACTAAGGGACTGGCGACCTGTCCAGGGTGTACCCCTGCCTTTCGCCCTATGTGTGCTGGGATAGGCTCCAGCAGACCCCCGTGACCCTAGGAGTCCTAGGAATAAGCGGGTATAGACAATGAATGAATGAATGAATAATGCACTAAGTAGCTTCTACAGCTGCATTAAAACATACACTGGGAAGGGCTATAAGGAAGAAATCATTTGAGATTCTGTGTGGGGAAAAAACGAGTTAGAGCTCGCCAGGCTTTACACAAATTTGAGAAGACAAAAAAAGGACAACTGGGCTAAAACATTACTGTAGGTAGAGAAATGAATATTTTTTAAAATTATATTTAAATTATCCCCTCTCAACCTGTCAAGCCACAGTTTTTTAACCTTTCTTTTTATGTAACATGAGCAAACCAGTGTTTATGTTTATTATTATTATTATTATTATTATTATTATTATTTGTAGTAGTAGTAGTAGTAGTAGCATTAAACTTAGTAGTAGTAGCTCTGCAGGCAAAATGCAAGCGGTAGTTACTGTTTAATACTTAATAATCACTGTTTAGTAATTAAATAGGAGATCTTAGAAGTGAAAAGGAATAAGAAATGTGGTAATGACTTATTCATTTCAGTTTAGTCATGTAGATATCTATAAGCTGTTGAACAGTAATTGTAAAGTTTTACAGTTTTATTTTTAAAGCACAATTTGTGTTTAAATAAAATGTATGCGAAAATTGAATCAGGCCATTCTGTTGGTGTCAGTGCAGATACAGAATACAGGGTATCATTACAACAACGCCTTATTCTTATGGAAGGAAGTGTGTCTACAGGAAGGAAACTCATATTTACAGTGCTGATCTGTGACACTGACTCTATACAGCCTATTATACAGACACATTTCCTCTATCACCCTCTCTTCATTACTATCTTTCACAGCTTTATATAATTTATTTGACAGTAGAAGCAGAGGTCTTTAAGCCTAGTGTTCTGTGAATGGTGGTTCAAGTCTAAAGGGTAGAGCCCCCTCCTTGTCCACCATATGTACACACACACACTATATCCAGGTAAACAAATGACAACTGCCTGGGCCCACTTGGGCACCACAGATTTCCCATAAACCTTTTCTGTTAAGAAACAGTTATCCATTTAAATCACAAATCTGGGTCAAAACAATATAACGTGGTGCAGTTACAGATTAGTTAAATATTTTTATTGATGGGAATCCTTTTAATATCCTCTTTAGCATATTTCTGCTGGCATAAAATCATGATGAACCTGATTTTAATTCTCACTATTTTGCATTCTAAATATCCCACAATGCACTGCAAAAAACCTGGCAATATCAATGCATAATATGTTCCCTTACTAGAAATGATGTGATAGATGTGATCTGAACTCTCTCAGCCTGAAAAAAATGGCAGACAAACTCTCAGCCAACTTCATCTACATACAGTTGTGCTCAAAGGTTTGCATACCTTGGGAGAATTTGCAAGCCATGTACCATTTTTAAAAGAAAACATGAGTGAGAAGGCAAAACAAATTTATTTCTTATAGGACTCAAGTTCATATGTAAGACATAACAGAAAGGCACACTCATCAGACAAAACATGACAATAAAGAAAGTGAAGAAATAATCCCTGTTCAAAAGTTTTCATACCTTTAGTCCTTAATATTGTGTATTGCCCCCTTTAGCTTCAATGATGGCATGCAGTCTTTTGTAATAATTGTGCATGAGGTCCTTAATTCTCTCAGGTGGTATAGCTGCCCATTCTTCTTGGCAAAATGCCTCCAGTTCCTGTAAATTTTTTGGTTGTCTTGCACAAACTGCATATTTCAGATCTCCCTAAAGTGTCTCAATGATATTGAGGTCAGGGGAATGTGATGGCCACTCCAGAACCTTCACCTTTTCTGCTGTAGCCATTGGAGGGTCAACTTGGACTTGTGCTTTGGATCATTGTCATGTTGGAATGTCCAAGAGCATCCCATGAGCAGCTATCATGCTGAAGAATGCAAATTGTCTGCCAGTATTTTCTGATAACATGCTGCATTCATTTTGCAATCAATTTTGACTAACCTCCCTGTGCCACTGGAGCTCACACAGCCCCAAAACATACAAGATCCATCACTATGCTTTACAGTGGGGGTGGTGTACTTTTCACCATAGGCCTTGTTTACTCCTCTCCAAACATAGCATTTATGGTTGTGAATATAAAGTTCAATTTTGGTTTCATCACTCTAAATGACTCTGCTCCAGAAGCTGTGAGGCTTGTCTAGGTGCTGTCTGACTAACTGAAGGCAGGTCTTTTTGTGGCATGGGCGCAATAACAGCTTTCTTCTGGCAACTTGACCATGCAGGTAATTTGTGTTCATGTACCTCCTCATTGTGCTTTTTAAAACAACAACAGAACTTTTTCCAGCGCAGCCTGTATTTCTCTTGAAGTTGTTTGTGGGTTTTTCTTTGCGTCTCAAACAATTCTTCTGGCAGTAGGGGGTGAAATCTTTCTTGGTCTACCTGACTGTGGCTTAGTATCAACAGAGTCTCTTATTTTCTGCCTCTTTATCAGAGTTTGAACAGTACTGACCGGCATTTTCAAGGATATATCTTTTTATATCCTTTTCCTGCTTTATAAAGTTCAACTACCTTACTACGCAGGTCCATTGGCAGTTCTTTTGTATTCCCCATGGTGCAGTATCCAGCCAAGTCAGTGCATCACCTCATGAGCTGAGAAACTGACTATTTACACACAGACACTAATTACAATGAGAACTTCCCTTTAATAGGCTCTGTGTGTGAATCTGTGTGTTTATAATGTGGCCAAACATTCAAGAATATGTAAACTTTTGATCAGGGTTGTTTGTGTGATTTCAGTTATCATTAGGTTTTAAAAAGAAGTCAGACAACTATGTGATAATTGATGACTTCACGTGACCACTATCCTTAGATAAGAAAAAACATCTTTTGCATTATCAGTCACATTTTCCATATAAATGGCAATGTTTAACAATTTCTTTCAGTGTATGCAAACTTTTGAGCACAACTGTATATAAGTAGCTTATAATCGTTGCTGTAGCTTTCAAATGATTAATTATGTTAATGTTTTTAATTTAATTTGATGTTGTATACACAGTTCGTTTGAGTCGAGCAACTTTTAAATGTTTAATGTTTTTTTTTTAATCTGTTAGCTAGCCTACGATGATCCTGCTTACCATGACAGAAATTATTTTTCATATCATACTTTAAACAACATATAAAATAAATTCAAAGATATCGGTCCTGCCTGTTATTGATAAATGTCTGTGGTGACGTTTTATAATACAACGAGGCATCAGTGTCCCAATGTGTAATGAGCTGGGTACACCATGTACTGATTCATGACCTAGGGAGCTGATTGAGATGCACCCTATTTCTAGACAGGCTACTATTATGGCTGACCCTACTCAAGCAGGGGCATGAGAAGAAAATATTTTTTCTATATCTGAAAATAGGTTTCTTATCTAGTTAGGCCTGCTATTTTTTACAGATAAAGAGTTGCTAACAGCAGACAGAGTTTGCAGACAGAGTTTTAAGTCTCCACTTAGATGCACAATGCACTGTACTGCTCATATTATTCAATGTATTTCCATACTTGATCATGAATGGACAAATGATAAATTCATTACCAAGCTCATCAATCAAGTGTTCTCCAGTGTGCTTTTAATACCATGTTTGGTTGGCCAGAAGCCTGGCTGCTGAGGCTAAAACTAACACTGTAAAGCAATAATATATGGAGAGGTTGTTAGCTATCTCTATCCATGCTGTAATTACATCCACACTTCTAAAAAGGCTTTATGATTAAGTTTAGAGAGTTTCTGTAAGTATTTGTGCCCATTCAGTCACAAGAGCATTAGTGGTGTCGGGTGAGGAGGCCTGGGGTAGTTAGAGTTTAGATTCATCCTGAAGGTGTTCAGTGACATCAGGTGTCCCAATACTTTCAATCATATAGTGTACTTGTTAAAATGTTTAAAAACACATTTCATCTATCAAAGATTATTTTGATTTAGTTTAACTCTTTAAAACCAGGAGGTTTCAAGAAGAAATAAAAATGTTCCTGATTTTATTATTTCTGTGATTATTTGTTTAAGATGAAAGGACATTCTGATTCAGAAGGAATGTTAAATTATGTAATGCAATGTGTGTAACATAAAATTTCTTTCTTTAGCCTCTCAAACTGAGTAAGAGAGTGAAAAGGGAACAGAGAGGAAGAGAGTCCTCTAAAACCAGCCTTCCCTTTAATGACATGTCCTAATGAGCCCTTCAAAAAAGGCACATTTTACCTCAGAGGTTAATACATAATTACTATAGAATTCTGCATACATGCAATATACGTATTCATTTTTACTTCCGCTGAGGGAATTCCACAGCTAAGCAGCTGCAATTCACTATAAAGAGAGCAGATAAATTTTAGCAAATGAAACTTCCCTGAAAGGTAGAGAAATTGCAGAAAACCCTTATTCTCAACAAATCATTTAATATAGCTTTGTGCCAGCCCTTTTGCACACACACACACACACACACACACACACACACACACACACACATACATACATACATACATTTATGTATTTGTGTCAGCCAAAATGAAGACAGATTTGTTTTCTGTGATAGCTGTACTCGTTTTGACGCACATTACTCAATAGAATTGGTTTAATGCACATTGTGGCAATGTCACACAATGCTTCTTGGACAAAATCTGAAAATCTGTGGTCATTTTGAAAATATGCAAGTTCCTTGTAATATTGAATTTAACTGATTTTGCAAAATCCTGGAGGAACTCAGATATGTGCAATGATGTCTAGCAGGGATTTACAAAATTTCATCAATTTTGACATCTTACATTTAAGAGATATATTTCTTCTGCTCAGTTACTTAATCTGTCACTCTCTTTCTGTGGTAAGATCAGATTTATCCTCTTTTTCCTGACATACCTCACTTTGGCACTGTACTATAGCTCTGAAAAGCAGAAATCTGAGCAAGAGCCATCACTTTCCTCTATCAGTGTAATTCAGTGGAGATAAATAGACTGTTTTTCCTGCCCCTTGTCACTGCCTACTGAACTGCTAACCTTCAGAGCAGCAACAAATCTTTAAGCAACCTGGGAGAAGAGAGGTGAAGGCACAAATACAGAGTTGGATTAATACTTGCAATTCTGGTCAATCTGGTAATTGTTATCCCTAATTAGTCTGAATATTTGTGAATAGCTAAAAAGTGACACACAAACAATCCCAACACCCTATTTTCAGCCTGATTACACAATGTGAAAAGATTAGAGTAGCAAACTGAGAGAAGTGAATTTATCATTTTTAATGTGTTTAATTTAAACTTAAGACCTAAGGCAAACTTAAGACTCAAGGTTGGTAACAAAAACATCCATGCATACACAGACAGGTGGTGCAGGTGTATGATGATGGATGTTTTTAAAACCCACTCAGCCATACAATCCAAAAATGCTAGGGAATAGTGGGCATAAGCTAGACTAGGCCAGATCAAAGAACCAAACTGACAAATAACAAAGCTTAATAACACAACAGATGCAGAAAGATAAAGGGTATGAAAAGTATGTCAATTTGTATGTCTATAGGATGGTCTAGCTTTCTGTGTGAAAATTTCTGTGAAAGTTTCATCCACGTTCTTTGGTTTCCTCCCACCTTCCAAAATCATGTAGGTGGATTGACTACTCTAATTTGCCCCTAGGTATGAAAGTGTGTCTGGTTTTATTCCTGTGTGAATATGAGTCTTGTGTCTCACACCCAGTATTTCCAGGACATGGTTCAACCACAACCCTGAGCAGAGCTGACAGAATGTATGGATGAAATCAGTGAGACAGTGATGAGCAGAAGCATTTTGCAGCTTGCAGGATGCACAATCGAAATAGGCACTATTTATATTACAGGAGGACTTTATAGCCAACTGATTTATGATACAGTAAATTAATAACCATTTTTTCCTGTGCACCACTATGAGAGAAGAAAAAGAATGAGAAAAATGAGCGCCTTTGATACTCAATTATTGTTAGTCAATTATATGCTAAATGCATCAAAACCAGCTGATACAAGAATGTGGCATTCTTTACAGTGGTAATATATCTCCTTAGCAAAATGTCAATATATAGCTTTCAGTAGCAACTTTCAGTTTGTTGATTTTTTGTTTGCACAGAGATTCTCAAGCTACTATAGTATACTAAACTATAAATGATGATTTGATCACAAAACAATTTAACTGTTAATATAGTATAGCATTTTAAAGCCTAAAAAATAAACAACAATAATGTTTTCTCAAATAAAGATTTGGTTGCTGCTTACCGTAGCACACAAGAGTAGTGACCAACATCCTGTAATTCAGCTGGTCTAAACCAGATTGAATCCTCTTCTTTGCTCATCCTGATCCCGTCAAAGGTGATGGGCTCCTCAAAGTCCCCATGGCCCACACTTTTGTACCACATCAGGCTGAGGCCAGCACTCTGGGCATGGGTATAATTTGCTCGGATATATCCATAAAATAATGCACACTTAATCCTCACTGGCTCGCCAAGAAGAACTCTGTATTTTAAGTAGTCCACTGACCAGTCTGTACAGCCATCCACTGTTAATGAAACAGAAAGGGATATGTCAGTGGTGTACACTGTTATTATACATTTGATAAAACTTCAAAGTATTTACTTCCTAAGCATTTACTTCCAAAATTAAAATATTTATTTTACAGTTAAATCTTCATAAAAAATACTGAATTTCTTGAGTGCTTGCATGATTATAAAGAAAAACTACTTTAAAACTATTTGAATAATTTAAAGATCTGTCTTGACAAAATGCAGAACTGTTTAGCCAGATTAATTTCTTGTGTGTGTGTGTGTGTGTGTGTTGTAGCTCTGGGTGGATTGATAGCAGTTGACTGATCATCCAGCAGAACACCAGCTGTGACCAAATATGAGCAAGTGAGGGAGAGAGGATGAGAGAGTGAGTATACAAGGAGTTTCTAGGAGTTACAAGAAGGTGACGGCATGTGCTACATTTTTGGGTGGTAAAGAACACAGTTTTAAAAAATAATTAATATGTGCAATAATGTTTAGAATAACAGAGATTTGAAACAGCAGAAAATAACACTAGACATGTACATTTCCTGAAGAAAATGTGAGTGGTGCTTGCCGAGGCAAAACTCGTCCCCTAGTTCATGGAGTAGTTAACTGGATATACATCCGCACTTCCCCTCATTGTGCTGAGTGCTTTAATATGTCATGTGTATGTTGCTGTAATTTTGCGATTTCCCATAATTCCAGGGGTGTGTGTCACGTGACGTCACGTGACATCATCCAGACACCCTCCGTACTTCCCCTCAGTACTCAGTGTTTTGATATGTCACGTGTATATTGCAGTAGTTTTGCTATTTCCCATAATTCCGGGGTTTGCACGCATGTGACGTCACATGACATCAACCGGATACATGTCACGCACTTCCCCTCATTGTACTGAGCGTTTTGATATGTCACATGTGTATGTAGCTGTAATTTTGCGATTTCCCGTAATTCCCTGGAGTGGGGGTCACGTGACACTAATAATAATAAGTCCGTCGAATAGTAATAGTGATGCTGTGCATAGCAAGCACCACTAATAAGTATGAGGAATAATAATAGTGATGATTTTCAAGCACCACTAATAACATAAAATTACACAAATGTTCCATAATTGTACATAATTGTACTTAGATTTTTGTTTTATTTATGCTTTTTAATGTATAATGAGAGCTATTTTATCATTTTAAACCCCATTAATTAATGTATGAAAATGTATAAATGATGTAATAAAATTATACAACCCCCATTAAAAATTACTTTACTTTTCTACTGTTTGAAAGGTGTTAATTGAGTTAATAATTACAACAATGTATTGTGGGTTTTACATCTAATCAAATGTAATATGTAGTTTTACATTCAACTTTACTTTTAAAATTGCATATTTAATAAATCTTTAACATCGAAACATTACTGTTTTCAAAATTAATTGATTTGCCTTTTTAAAAAATTCCAAAAGAAACTGTTAAACAAGAAATGAGATTATAATTATATAGTGCTAATTGTACATCATTTCCCAAGTAAAATTTAAGTGCAAAATATGATTTTTGGTATTAAAATGCGTATTAAATTCAATTCAGTTAAATGGGCATTGTCATGACACAGAAAACAGTCTTTTGGGTACAAATGCATGTGAGTGTTCAAAACAGACAAATCCAAAAATGATAGGCAAAGGCAAGTGTCAAAAACAGGCTGTGGTTGATCAAGATGCAAACTATAGTACAATGGCAAGGCATATTGCAATATTCCAAGAGCTAGGTGAAGAGTCAAAAAACAAGTAATCATACACAAATCCCAAGGATTGTAATGTCATTGACTAAACAGAATGGAGCATATGCCTGTACTTTCACAAGGTATGACACAAGGGTGTAAATAGACAGACATAAATAGACATCAGTCGTAACTTAAACTAAATGCAGGTGAGATAAAGGGAAAAAATCAGGAAAAAAGATAGAAACAGAAACAAGACATGAATCCAAAAAATACACAGGACAAAAAAAGCAATGAAAACATGAAAAACAAAAGAGAGAGTAAGTGCCATAGCGCTCAGCTCACCTCACTCAGCACACACAGTAGGCACTGATTTGTGAAAAGCAGCACTTCCTTATATGCCTGTATATCGGCCATGGGACTGTGCCATCAAGCTTCTTCCCAACACCACACCTTTCAAAAGTAGAATATACCTGCTATCAGTCCCAGAGACCCATGCTATGGAGGATTATGTTGTGGAGGCTCTCGTGGCCGGTTCTATACGACCCTCCACGTCTCTGGCCACAGCAGGATTATTTTTTGTTCAGAAGCAGGACGGGGGCCTCCGACCGTGCATAGACTATCGAGGCCTGAATGCCATAACTGTTAGATACCCATACCCACTGCCACTGGTCCCTAAGGTGTTCACTAAGCTGGACTTCAGAAGCACGTGTAACCTGACTCAAATCCTTCCTGTCTTCCTCGTGTGGACATTAAGAGTACTTTGTGATGCCTTATGGACTTACGAATGCCCCAGCAGTATTCCAAGCATTGATAACATTTTAATTTACTCTAAGATGATGGAACAACCTGTCATCCAATTCTGCATAGTACTGCCATGTTTACTACGGCAACAACTCTTTGAAAAAGCAGAAATGCCATTCCATGCCATTGTGTGTTTGACCTGTTTCTGTTCTTTTGTTGTCAAGTATTGTTACCTGTTCTTTGAATTTGTTTTCAGTATGGACTGATTTACTGGTTTTGTGGATTTTATGCCTGTCTTAAGTCTTAAGTAAGCTCTTAAACAGTTAGAACATTTACTTTCAGTTCTCAACATTTATTTAATCCTGTTACACCACTACAAAACATGAAATTGTGTGCAATTCCTAACAATTAGTTCAAAATTATTGCCAGATTAACAGTCACTTCTAAAGTGTACTAAAGTACACAATGGTTTGTCTTCTCCTTCTTGAATCACTGCTGTTGGACACATGTCAGATTCTCAATGATTTATATGCATTTTTCTTCCCTTTCAAGTGATAAATCTATGAAACTTTCATCAATTAAACAAAGTAAAAAACAGTTGATAGTTCACTAATGCATATAGATATTAGACACTAAAAAAGAACATTTATTCATTTTATTTATAACATTTTAGTTGTGAATGCATTTATAATTATACAAGATCTCTGTCATTTAACCAACAAATCTCTGTGAAATTACAAAACCAATAAATCTTTTTACTGTTAAATGTCAGTAAATGAATCTCAATGAATTTAAAATGTATTAAATGTATTAACCCAGAATTTAACAGTTTCAGCTATAAAATAAACAAATATTTGTGAAATTAAGATAAATTTGTGAACGTACTTTAAAATTATTTTTACTTATTTATTAATTTTTTTAAATATGTAAAACAAATGGAAATTTTATGGTGATTCATTTATGGGTATTTCATGTTATTTTACTGTACACATTTACTTTCACAGTTTATCTTTGTAATTGTATTATTATTTTTAAGTATTTTAAAAAATACTGGACAGGTTTGTAAGGCAAGTAAATCCCCTAAAAAAAACATGTGTGATAAAGTTTTTGATGCTTTCTGGCCAGATTAGTGAACCAAAGGCTTGACAAAAAAATATTATGTGGCAAAAACAAAAAAGACAAATAAACAGTGTGCACTTAATAGAAAAGTATGCTTTTATTCTGCCAGTAACACTAGATAATACCACTAGATAACAAAACATCTACACATCTACTAATGCTTTAAAAGATCCATTCAGTCATGATCAATGCAAATTTACAGATATGTAAACCAACAAACATACATTTGTACTCTGGACCAGACATTAAAGATCATAATTGAATGTAAAGTCAAGTTATACTTATTTCATGTTTCTCTTTTAATGTCTTTCTACTTTGTCAGCTTTATTTTTCCTTTTTCTACCTTTCCTTTCTCTCCTTCACTTCTTGTTCAAGCAGAACAGCTGTTGAAAGCCGCTGTGTGAACGCTCAACAACTAAGCTGATAGTGTCATTGTCAATGTTTTATTTACATAAGCAGAAAGCATTCCCCATTACTCATAAGTCAAACATACCTATTAGTTTGTGTGTTTGTTGGAAACTTTAAGGAGGCCACATTTCAGAAATATGAAATATCTCACATGGCCATGATGGATGTAAAAATGATGGGTGTAATATCTCAGGCCACTTTTATTATGAGCACATTTTTATGCAATGAATGAACTGTATCCTGCATCATGCAGTCAAAGGAAATCAGCAAGGGCACTGTCGATCTGCAAAAGAAAATGAAAATCAGGAATGTGAAGATATTTGAAATGCTGCTGGATTCAGGACTGACGATGTGCTATATTAAAGTGCTATAAGTCTCTGTTGCTATGGCAATGGAGAAATGGGTTGCTGCAGCAGAACTGTGGGTGGGGGTGGGGGTTTGGGGGGATGGGTAACTTTGCTAATCAAGCTGTGGATAATTAAGACTTGTTTTGTGTACTGTAATAACTGCAAGGCGTCATGGTAATCTGTAACTAAAACAAGCAATTGCTAAGACAGATAAAACCTAATTATATTCCCTAATTATCACCACTGTCTTCTCTATCTGCATGCAAGAAGTCTTTGACAGCAACATTAAGCTTGATATATGGATTGAGAAATAAAAATGGTCAATACTAAGGCTCTTCAACACCATGAAAACTACACAAAAAAGTAATGCATTTTTCTTTATATATCCTGTAGGCAAACTGCACTTATGAATGTGATGGTTGGAACAACATACCAGACACACTCTAGTGCTCATCATTTGCATCATAACCATCTTAATATAACAGTTTTCTACATGGATTCACATTTAACAGCGTTAAAAATAAGAGAATTTGCAATAAAACATTTATGCTGTATATAGTTATGGAACTAAATCCAATGTTAGTCATATTCATCTGATAAGTTCTCAGAGCTTTAACATTGTGTGACATATCATGAGAAATACAGTTTAGAAAAAAAATGGTAACATTATCTTTTATATAATCATTTAGGTTGGACTCACTTTCTATGGGCAGAATTAATCATTCCCACACACAACTCACAAGCAACTGTTTGAATAGCGCCAATGTCTAAAGTTATGTTTCAGTTCTCATGTGCACAATAGATTAACCCTACCACATTTATGAACTTTGTAGGTACACAAATAAAGAACTGTTGCTATGCAACACTTTCCTTACTCTCACTGTGAATAAAATAGCAGTGCTATAACCAAGACAACATTATGACACTGGGAAAGCAAACTAACATCTACATTATTATTTTGGGAGTATCTTCATCCTAACCATATTGGAACTCAACTGTACAAAACTGTACCGTGATTTTTGTCCCTGCTCCCATTATTTTGTGACCTTGACATGGTCTTGAATATAACAATATTGTCCAATATAGTCAGTGCTAAATGATGGGGAATGCTGATGTCCTTGAAAAATATTTAAAGCCTTGACTTTTTTTAATTGAGGAATTACCATTTAGAAGCTTATAGTCAAGGCCAAGTCAAGGTCAAATGGGCTTGAAACTGGGAGGTGACCAAAATCAGAGTATAGTTGTCTTAAGATCTTTTAGGTTAATGGGCTGTTTCTCAACCTAGTAGTGACACTGATGTACCAGCAATGCCACTCAACCTGAGACATGCTGTTATCTTGTTCATTTTGCACTGAGAATCTCCACCACAAAAGTAAAATATGTCCTGTTGTGGTCTTTTCATGGACAGGGTTGAGAACATCAAATTATGCATAGCAACAGACAAAAGTTACAGCCAGAACCTGTATGAAGAGTATACCTAGAAATTTCAACAAAATTTCAGGTTTCACTTGCATATTTTCCTGTTTGAAAGTAGGGTGCTTGAAAGTACATCAGAGAGCTGATTGTGTTGAGTCCATTTAATGTGTAAAATCAAAGTTGTAAAAACATCCTGCAGGCAATCAATTGATTTTTCATTTCAACTCTGTAATGTTGCAGTTTTTATAATGAAGTAGATAAAGTATTAAGTAGATAAAGCTTATATATATACACATATATACATATACATATATATGTGTGTATGTATATATATATATATATATATATATATATATATATATATATATATATATATATGTGTGTGTGTGTGTGTGTGTGTGTGTGTGTGTGTGTGTGTGTGTGTATATGTATATGTATATATATATATATATATATATATATATATATTCACCACGGTTTTTACCATTTGTCACTTTTACTCATAATTATTATGAGTGTGGAAGGTATTCCATTTATCTTGTCCACTTAAGTACAAGAACAAAATGTATATTCTTCTACCTCCATAACCCCTTAGGGAGCATGTCATGCTTTAGTGAATCCTTAGCAGATTCCTGCAGCTTGAGAAGAGGTGTAACAAGGTATCAGGAAAGAAATGATGTGAGTAAATGTTTTACATGGATAAATGGATGGATGGATGGATGGATGGATGGATGAATAGCATTATAAATTTAAATTGAAGGTCTTGTCCATACTTAGGTTTTTCTCTGTGTTTTCCTGTTCTCCTGTCCATAGGAATAAATGTTCGTTTTTGTGTGAATAGGAGTCCCTGCATAACCATTGTTCTTGTTTGTATGACATCAGTAATGCACTACAACTTTGTTTGGCTGTTGACCAGACTGTTACTATTTGTGCTGTAATTTTTTTTTATTTGTTTGTGTGTTTAAAGCAACTTTAAATTTGTTTTCTTTTCCCCCATGCTCCAGAGCAGGATATGAAGTATTGTTGATGAATATGTGTTGAACTGTTCCTGAATAATACTGTACTATGAATGGAGATTATAAATGGAACCAGTAGACCATCTGTCATATAAATTTTAGTTTTTTCTTATTTTTTAATTTTAGATCTTTTTGCAAACTGCAACCCTAAACCAATGACCTTGAGTGGATACTAAACTGAATAAATGAATTAACTTGCATTCCTCCTTTACATATTCACTCTTATTTTACATATGTTTGGTTGGTCTGTTTGTTTTAATCTAAAAAAAAAAAGTCATATGTCAAAATATCATATACGGTACTGTATACATGTGTACAGGGTCAGAAAGGTTGTTTTCTTTTTTGCTCTTGTTGTTTTTGTTTGCTATGAATGCCAAGGTTAAAAAATGTTCAGTTAGGTAACAGATGGAGCATTATCTTGTTACCTAATCGTTGTGGTATACCTTTCATACCTTTACTTAGAGATGCACAAGAATTTTGTGTACTTTTACAACTCTTAATTGTACATAATTGATCTGTAAGCTTGTTGTACTTTTGAGGGCACATTTAAATTGTTTGCTCTCATGGTGTTCATGGCTTCACACACATACATATATGATCTCTCTCTTACACACATAAGCTTACAATGGATTCCATCACACACCTCACATATTTACATAATTTCAGGCAGATATCTAAACAAAATTTCAACCATTCTGAAATTGCAATTCAGGGTATAGGAGGATGTTCCTGTTGGGCACATACACCTATTACACAGAGACACTCATTCACACAAATGCAGTGTCAGCTTATTATTAATGCACACGTACATGTGTGGACAATGTAAGTGTTCTTTGTGCAGACAGGCTCTATTTAATTTTTGCTTGCCACTATGTCACCTGAAGAAAATGCTGAAACAGCACGGAGGGGAAAAAATGCCAAGACCAAGAAAAAAACATTTGGTATGTATGTGTGTAAGCTTGACTAGTCAAATAAATAATCTAGTTGATGTAAGCTAATCATACACTAAGAACATTAATATAATAATATTTTTCATTAATGTATTTATTATAGAAGTGAATATATTATAGAAATTCTATAATGAATGCCATACATAATAAAAGGTTATTGTAAAATGAATTAAATAATTTTATTTACAATCATTTAGTTTCAATGACGACTGAACTTGGCACAGTTAATCTATCAAGTTTTGTTCCTTTGACATTTTAAGACATGGGTGCTAAAAATGCTTTGAGCAATCCCTTGGCTTTAATGAAAACATCAGTTTATGGTGATAAAATATGTTGGTAAGTTAAGATTCTTAATGGTAAATGAAAAAAAAAACTTAATGATCACCTTTCTAATTAGACACTTAAATGGAGTACTAGACTATTTAATTTCCATTGGAATTTAAATAAAAATAACATTTACTTTACTGTAGTGTTGCAATGTTCATTCTCAAAACAGAATACATCTAAAGAATATTTCATAGAAATGCAAAGGAATACTAAAACTGCAAATACAAATAAAAAAACTCATAAACAATTACTCTCAGGGCCAGAAGAAAATTTGTTAGCTATAAAATAACAGTGCAAAATGATCAGCCCAGGGCTGCTGAATATTAGCACTCAAATTCTGCTCCTAGCAACTCCGAGTCTTTGAACTTGTTTCCAGTACTGGCCCAATGTGCTATCCCTAACTAACTAAAATACTGTGTAGAATGCAAAACAATGCCTAACTGTGTTCATTGTTCACTTACCTTCCCGTATGTACAGTACGTGTTCTCTGGAGTTTGACATGAACTGGATAATTTTAATACAATAGATAACACCCACACCAGAGGATTAAGAGACACAGATCAGTTGAGCATCTAGCTGATATAACTGAGCTTGAAATGCAAACAAACTCACCAACACCTTCTGTTAGTCACTAATGGCTCTCATGAGTTCTCTAATTGAAACGTAGGAAGTAGTAGCTCTAGTTGAACACACGTTGAACTACTGAATCATCTGCTCAGTTTGTCTAAATATGATCAAATTTAAGTTGCTTTGGATAAGTATAATTTTAAATGTATCTAGAAAAGGTAAATGAAAACTTTCTCAAGTCATTTACATAAACCGCACTAAAAGATAAATATTCAGCAAGAAAAAAATGATTAACAGATTCAGTTATCACAGATGCTCGACTGGACTGAGATCTGGGGAATTTGGAGGCCAGGCCAACACCTCAAACTCGTTGTTCTGCTCATCAAATCATTCCTAAACCATTTTTGCTTTGTGGCACAGCGCATTATCCTGCTGAAAGACGCCACAGCCATAAGAGAATACTGTTTCCAAGAAAGAGTATACACTACTCACAAAAAGTTAAGGATATTTGGCTTTCAGGTGAAATTTCAGGATGCACCTAAAATGCACTATAACCTTTACAGGTGAACTTAATTTGAGCTTCTCTACACTTTTGAATGCACATGTCCAACTGTTCAGTGTTTCAGTACTTTTTGCATAACTTGCTGTTCTCTAACAAGGTGCTTAACGGCAAAATTCACAACTGGTGTTTGATCCATGAATCGACCAATATATTTTCTGGTTCAATTAGAATTGTTATTTAAACAGTCCTTCATCATGCTGTTCACATTTTGACATCATGAGACCAAGACGACACCTAACAATTGATCAACAGTACCTCGCCATTGTGCTGCTTCAAACAGGATGTTCTCAGAGGGAAGTGGCCACTGAGCTTCGAGTGTCACAGTGTGTCATCAGCAGGTTGCGACAGAGATACAGAGAGACTGGAAGAGTCACAGAAAGGCATAGAAGTGGACGTCCTTTGGCTACATCCCATGTTGATGACCGCTTCATTGTGAACAGTGCCCTGCGGAACCGGATGATGAATGCCACTCAACTCCAGGCACATTTAAGAGAGGTGAGAGGCACCCAAGTGTCACGTCAGACCATTCAAAATTCAAAATGCCATGCTTCAGCAGACAATAAGTCGACTCGTGAACAGCATGAACTGATGTTCAAGGGCACATGACAAATTATTGAGACACTGACATTTTTTGTTGTGGTATACCCACCACTGTTGTTGGCTTTTGTTTCAATAAATTGTTTGAGATGAGGAAATCACCATTGCATGCTTCTACTTAAATGCCCTACTTTCATGATATAATATCACTGTAGCGTGAACTTTTACACTTTCCATAAATTTCACCCAAAAGCCAAATATCCTTAACTTTTTGTGAGTAGTGTACATGGTCTGCAACAATGCTTAGGAAGGTGGTACGTGTCAGAGTACATCCACATGGATGGCATGACCCAAAGATTCCCAGCAAAACATTGACCAAAGCATGACACTGCCTTAGGCAGCTTGCCTTCTTCCAGTTGGAAACATGGGCACCCTGACTGGTCTGCAGCTATCCAGTCCCATACACAACTGTGATGCACTGTGTATTCTGACACCTTCCTATCAGAACCAGCATTAACTTTTTTAGCAATTTGAGCAAAAGCAGTTTGTCTGTTGGATCGGACCATACAGGCCACTCCCCACATGTGTCAATGAGCCCAGTCTCCGATCTAACCCATGTCATGGACCTTGCTTTGTGCACTGGTGCACAGTCATGTTCCCACACAGTTTGGAGCATGAAATTGTCCAAAATGTTTTGGTGTGCTGAAGCATTGAGAGTTTCTTTCACTGGAACTAAGGGGCAAAGCCCAACCCCTAAAAAACAACATATATAAAACAACATATATCTTTATTATTTATTTATTTTTCTTATCTGACACAATATTGAAGTTTTCTTTTCATTTTTTATGCACTGTGACTTTCATTTATTTTTGTATATGATTTTAACTAGAACAGTAAAGTTAGCTGGATGTACAACAGTAAAAAAAAAAAAGAGAGAGAATCATATGTCTCCTGACTAAAAATCAGTTCCTAAATTTGTCAGGCATGAACTTGCTTGTACAGTAGCAACCAATTTGTTGTCATTAGTTATGGATTAAACAATTCAGTCGATTTAATCTGTATTTTGGTGACACAAATAGATTAGATCTATGAAATCTGTAATGAAAATTAGAACTTTTAAGCCTATGTTTAAAGTCAGGTGAAGATGGTTTAAGTATTGCATTTGTGATGAGAGTGAATTTCTGCAGGCGGTAACAGAGGCACAGTTAAAATTAGTACTGGACTGTCACATTTCGACTGTGACACAACTAGTTGGCAATGCGCTCGCTTCAACTTGCAACCAAGGATAAAAAGACCCCTTAGATTCTGTTCTTCTTTCCCAGGCCTAATCTTAACTCATCATTGCCATACTCCATCTTCCTAATATAGCTGCCATTCCCTTTTTGATCTCTTTTCCCTTTCATATATCACACTGATTTAAAAGCCACAATCCACCTCTTTCTTATGCTTTCTATTTGTAATAAATCAGTTTACAGAATTGTAAAAAGATGATATATGCACATTTTATCCTGGCAACCATATTTTCATCTTCTCTATCTCTCTGGTTTTCTCTCTCTTCCAGCTACACATCTAATTATAACGTTGGGCGTCCCCGCCCTGTGCGGGGCTTGAACCCGGACCGCCATGGTTGCTGCGCACGCCGGCACGCCATGGAGACAGACCCAGTTGCAGGATTCAAAGAAGCGCTGCTTTATTAACATAAACATGAGACATGGCGAAGACTAACCTAAACACTAGACATGACGCTAATAAAACAAAACCTAACATACGAAACAAGGAACATAGAACAATAGCTGACAAGGACAGGTACAAAAGGATCCCTATATATAGGGCTATACATAAAGGCTAACAGGGAACAGGTGAAACAGCAGGAACGAGAACAATAGGAAAGGCATGGCACAAAATAAAGCAGGCTCCATAGAATTGAAAATAGTATGCTCAAACTAAGTTATAATTTTTAGTAGTTGCCAGTAGTAGCCATCATTCCATGCATCTTCATGAGGTCCATGTATACTATAAATGGTCTGTACTTCTTCTTCTTTCGGCTTTTCCCTTCAGGGGTCGCCACAGGGAATCATCTCTCTCCACCTATCCCTATCTTCTGCATCTTCAACACTTACACCCACTAGCTTCATATCCTCATTTATTACATCCATATACCTCCTCTTTGGCCTTCCCCTTTGCCTCCTGCCTGGCAGCTCCATGTTCAACATTCTCCTACCAACATACTCACTCTCCCTCCTCTGGACATGTCCAAACCATCTTAACCTGGCCTCTCTAACTTTGTCCCCCAAACGTCCGACATGAGCTGTCCCTCAGATGTACTCGTTCCTAATCCTGTCCAACCTTGTCACTCCCAAAGAGAACCTCAACATCTTCAGCTCTGCTACCTCCAGCTCTGGCTCCTGTCTCTGTCTCAGTGATACTGTCTCTACACCATACAGCATGGCTGGTCTCACCACTGTCCTGTACACCTTCCCCTTGATTCTCGCTGAAATGTTTCTATCACATAGAACTCCCGACACCTTTCTCCACCCATTCCAACCTGCCTGCACTCGCTTCTTTACCTCTTTACCACACTCTCCATTACTCTGGACTGTTGACCCCAAGTACTTAAACTCCTGTACCTTCTTCACCTCTTCACCCTGTAATCTTACTGTTCCACTTCCCTCCCTTTCATTCACACACACATACTCAGTCTTACTACGACTGAATTTTATTCCTCTTCTCTCCAGGGCAAACCTCCACCTCTCCAGGTTTTCCTCCACCTGCTCCCTGCTCTCACTACAGATCACAATGTCATCTGCAAACATCATTGTCCAAGGAGACTCCTGTCTGACCTCCTCTGACAACTGGTCCATCACCATAGCAAACAGGAAGGGGCTCAGAGCCGATCCCTGATGCAGTCCCACCTCCACTCTGAACTCCTCTGTCTGCCCTACAGCACACCTCAACACTGTCCTGCTCCTCTCATACATGTCATGCACCACTCTGACATACTTCTCTGCTACTCCTGACTTCCTCATACAGTACCACAGCTCTTCTCTTGGCACCCTGTCATATGCTTTCTCCAAGTCTACAAACACACAGTGCAACTCTCTCTGACCATCCCTATACTTCTCCATCAACATTCTCAGAGCAAAAATTGCATCTGTTGTGCTCTTTCTGGGCATGAAGCCATACTGCTGCTCAGAAATTTCCACTACCTTCCTTAACCTAGCTTCCACTACTCTTTCCCATAGCTTCATTGTATGGCTCATCAACTTTATCCCCCTATAGTTGCCGCAACTCTGCACATCACCCTTATTCTTAAAGATCGGCACTAATACACTTCTTCTCCATTCCTCAGGCATCTTCTCACTCTCTAAAACCCTGTTAAACAGACTAGTTAAAAACTCCACTGCTGCCTCTCCTAGACACTTCCAGACCTCCACCGGGATGTCGTCAGGACCAACTGCCTTTCCACTTTTCATCCTCTTCAAAGCCTTCCTGACTTCATCCTTTCTAATCTTATCTACTTCCTGTTCCACAGAGATCACCCCTTCTACTCTTTTTTCCCTCTCATTTTCCTCATTCATCAGCTCTTCAAAGTACTCCTTCCATCTCCTCTGTACAGTCTCCTCACTTGTGAGCACCTTTCCATCTCTATCCTTAATAACTCTAACTTGCCGCACATCCTTCCCATCTTGATCCCTCTGCCTAGCTAACCTGTACAAGTCCTTCTCTCCATCTCTAGTGTCTAACCTAGTGTACAACTCATCATACGCCTTCTGCTTGGCCTTAGACACCTCCCTCTTCACTCTGCGCTGTAACTCCTTGTATTCCTGTCTATTCCCTTCAGTCCTGTCCATGTCCCACTTCTTCTTGGCTAACCTCTTCCATTGAATACTATCCTGAACTTCCTCATTCCACCACCAAGTCTCCTTATCTTCTTTGCTCCTTCCAGATGACACAACCAGCACCTTTCTTCCTGCCTCCCTGATCACTTCTGCTGTAGTTTCCCAGTCATCTGGCAGCACTACCTGACCACCCAGAGCCTGCCTCAACTTCTGTCTAAATTCCTCACAACATTCCTCCAATTTCAGCTTCCACCACTTGGTTTTCTTCTCTATCTCTATCTTTGACCTCTTCTTCTTACAGTCCATCAAAGTCATCCTACACACCACCATCCTATGCTGTCTGGCTACACTCTCTCCCACTACCACTTTACAGTCACTAATCTCTTTCAGCTTGCCTCTTCTACATAGGATGTAGTCTACCTGTGTGCTCCTACCTCCACTCTTGTAAGTCACTCTATGCTCCTCCCTCTTCTGAAAATAAGTGTTAACCACAGCCATGTCCATCCTCTTAGCAAAGTCCACTACCATCTGTCCTTCATCACCTGTGTTCCCCTCACCAACATGTCCATTAAAATCTGCTCCTATCACCACTCTCTCACCTGTTGGAATTCTCTCTATCACCTCATCTAATTCACTCCAGAATCTCTCTTTCTCCTCTAACTCACAACCTACCTGTGGGGCATAACCACTAACAACATTCAATATCACCCCTTCAATCCCCAACTTCAGACTCATCACCCTGTCTGACACTCTCTTCACCTCCAGAACATTCCTCACAAACTCCTCCTTCAGGACCACACCTACCCCATTTCTCTTACTATCCACACCATAATAAAACAGCTTGAATCCTGCTCCTATACTACGAGCCTTGCTACCCTTCCACCTGGTCTCCTGTACACACAGTATATCCACCTTCCTTCTCTCCATCATATCAGCCAGCTCTCTACCTTTCCCTGTCATAGTACCAAACATTCAGAGTTCCTATTCTCAGTCCTACACTCTTACCTTTCCTCTTCTGTCTCTGTCCACACACTCTCCTTCCTCCTCTACTTCTTCGACCAACAGTAGCCCAATTTCCACCAGCGCCTTGTAGGTTAATGGTGCCGATGGCGGTCATTGTTAACCCGGGCCTCGACCGATCCGGTATGAGATTTAGAGTACTGATGATATGCATAGTTAAATTTGGCAATGTTTTACGCCGGATGCCCTTCCTGACGCAACCCTCTCTATTTATCCGGGCTTGGGACCGGCACAGAAGTCACTGGACTGTGACCCCATGGCTAGATTATAAATGGTCTGTACCATACCTTTATATTTTTGAGAGAGAAATATAGAGAATGAGAGTGTGTGTGTAAAATGGGCATTGGGGGAGTTGTTCATGCTTAATACTGTATAAAACCCAGGATGTGCAATGCAAAGGATTGTTACTGTAGGCTTCAACAGTTGTGGACTTTGCTTGGTTGAGTCGTGCTGTTGTGCATTTAAGCTTTGCTATGTTAAGTACACTGACACAACAGAATGCTTCCACACAAATCCCAGGTGTACCCCAATTTTGTAAGATTGTTTTCTTAGCAGAAGCAAAGCAGTAAACAACTTTTTGCTTTGCATTATTTTTAAACTGGTTGGAATGACATATTATAATTCTAAGTAATTACAACTACACCAGATCAATCAGACATATATGACAGTTAGAAGTCATTTATAAGACAGTTATAGTTTAGTTCCCACTGTGGACTATATTATAAGGCCAGAAAACATTTTTAAGAAAAATAATTAAATGCCACTCCAGTAGAGCTACAAGAAGATTAAGGTAGAAGAGGTCTTTTAAAAAAAGGACAAAAGCATGGCCTATTATATTTCTACTAAATGGCATTATATTATAACATATATAACACATTGTATGTCTACTTATTTTCCTGATTAAAACTAATTAAATTACATACTTTTTTATTTACATAAAGGGTTATGTGTGTAAAAAAAAAAACACATGTACATTTAACATATAGCAGATGGATAGAAGATTTTAAAGAGAAAAATTAAATAAAATAAAAATCTAATTTTAAGCCATGTCATGGAAAACCAAATTCATTAACGTTTTTTAAAATAAGATTTTGTACCATGTAAACACTGTCCAAGTTTCTTTCACCCTCAGTCCACACAATCAGTTACATAGTAAGCTGCAAAAACAAACATTTAATTAGTCATAATTAGTTAGTCATTTACATATAACTGCTATTCAGTCCAAAGCAGTTTAGACCCACCCATTTGTGAAGAACTGACAATGAAAGTTTCATCATAGAGTTTTTTAATGTGCAAGAGCAGAGGACCCAAAAGTATTGTAAACATGTATCAATCTTAGAGGCAACACTTGCAACCAGTGCAAATACACCAATCAGCCATAACATTATGACCACCTGCATAATTTTGTGTTGGTCCCCCTTTTGCTGCCAAAATGTGTCAAAGCAACATCCATATAGATGGACCCACAGATTCCCAGCAAAACATTGCCCAAAGCATGACACTGCCTCTGCCAGGTTGCCTTCTTCCCATAGTTCCCCAGGTTAGTGACGCACATGCACCCAGCCATCCACGTGATGTAAAAGAAAACACGATTCATGAGACCAAGTCACCTTCTTCCATTGCTTCGTGGTCCAGTTCTGATGCTCCCGTGCTCATTGTTGGCTCTTTTGAATTTGCACAGGGGTCTGGTGGATCGGACCACGCGGGCCAGCCTTCGCTCCCCATGTGCATCAATGAGCTGTGGCTACCCATGACCCTGTTGCCGGTTCACCACTGTTCCTTCCTTGGAAAACTTTTGATAGACACTGACCACTGCAGACCTGGAACACCCCATAGAAGCTGCAGAGATGCTCTGATCTAGCCATCACAATTTGGCCCTTTCCAAACTCGCTCAAATCCTTTTGCTTGCCCATTTTTCCTGCTTATATATATGTAAGTAGTACAGTATTGTTGCCATTGTTCCATCTGTGCCATGCTATCACTTCTAAACTTCTAATTTGTATGATTCTTGTCTTATGTCTAGATTTCATATGTTTCTTGTTTTATTTTCTATATATCTAAACATCAACACACACGGAAAGGCAAGTCTTAAATGGTAAACAAGATTTGTCAGACATTATATACAAGCTTACCATGGCCTGTTTTAAATAAAAAGTAAGCTATTACCTATTAACCTCATTCTCATTCTGCTAGTTGATGTGCACATAGCCTGAAGCTGCAGGATTGTAGCATCCCAGGCATACAGTGTTGTCCTACAGAATGTTATCAGGAACTATTTATATGCTTGGTAGCATTTTATTTTTATTACACTTATAAAAATGATAATAGGATGATACTCCCATCACTGAATTACTTTCCTAAGATTCCTGAAATTAGCTGGATAAATAACAATTTATAAGATATTTATTGCACTGAATTAGCTTGCAGTATGAAAATTGGCTCAAGAAATTTTCATAATCTAGAATATTAGCATTTTTGTTAGAATATCTGTTACATCATCACTTCAGATTCTCTCTCTCTCTCTCTCTCTCTCTCTCTCTCACACACACACACACACACACACACAAAGCTTTGCTGAAGCCAGTGAGTAGACTCAGTGAATTGGAACTTGAAAGAGCCTGACTGTTAGAGGACATTAGTGTCAGCTGCTGAAACCCCAGCAACCTCCTGGCCACTGATTAGAGCACCAATTCAATTATAGAGCAGAGTGGATGGAATACTATCTGTCTGCTTAATATGACAGTAAGCACACATGCCACACACACAAAGACTCATCCACACTATAGGGTACACATCTGTGACTGCTAGCTGCATACACACACAGATGTGCAGCTAGTAGTTACACATGTATGTATATGTATGTATGTACTATATGCATGTACCTACATACAATGAGTACATATAAAGAGTTGCCAAAGGGATGTGTTCATATGCATCACATTCACATATGTTTACACAACTGCAAATTCAAAGTAAGAATAAAATAAAAATAAAATCCTGTAGATTCTTGAAAATGCTAGATCCAAAGATGACACATGCAGCAGCTCAATGCATAAAATCATGCAAATACAGGTCAAGATCAGTTTGGGGAAAAATGTGATCAGATTGGGGAAAGAAGTTTCAGTTTCCTGTTTCACTGAACCTTTGGGGATTAATTATGCTATGTAAAACAAAATTACAGTAACACTTTCTACGTTTTCTTTGTACCCTAAAATAAAAAGAAAATGATACAGAATAAGCAGCGTTTTAGTTACATTGCTTAGCTAAATTGCCTGTATACATATACAAATTTTACAGTATAAACATTTAAATATAGGTTTAGAGCAGGGAGACTCTACTGATTTATCTCTTAACCAAAATCAAAGGTACATAGAAGACGGAAAAACACTGATACAATAGTGGATCAGATGGATGGCATCTGTGGATACAATGGTCATATAAAAACAACAAATTTAACTGAATTTTCCATTTATGTAAAGTTGAAAAAAATGGCTATTTAGTAACATTTATATTTATAGAGATGATTCTTAAGTAAGGTCCCATATTAGATACATATTAAAAAGTAGAGGTTATAACCCGTGGACAAGGAGATTACATTAATAAGATGAAATGTTAATGAATATTTAACAGCTTGCCTGGTTATGGCAGAATGGGAAGAGAAGAGGGAAGGGCTTTCCTGTAAAAGTGTGTATTTGTGTGGGAAGGTCTATGCATGAAGTTAGCAAAGCAGTCATACTTTAAATCTAATGTATTTAGATTTAAAATTTAGATTTTAAATTTAAGTCTTTAGGTCTAAAACTGTAAAATAAATAAATAAATAAATAATAAATAAATAAATGAATGAAAAATAAATAAATAAAATAAAATTAATTAATTAACAATAAATCTCTCTCTCTCTCTCACCCTCCGCACATGTATGGAGCACAGTGGAAATGTGTAGCGTTCTCAGGCATTTTACATGAAATTTGACATTTTCTTTATTTATAAGAGTGATATTAAAAGTTATATAACTGTTAATGGTTAAGAGTGAGCAGGATGCCATGGCCTCCGAGGCTGGCAGGTTGACACTCTCTCTCCGGTATGTCATCAGAGAGTGGAGCACAGGTGGAGGAGGTACTTTTAGTGGCAGGACAGCATCAATAATCTGACTGTTATTTACACATTATCATCTCAACACATTAACATTTCAAAATGAGTTTAAACATTGTATATTATAATGACAAAGAACAGAATGATACCTAAAGAATAAATTAATAAAAAAATACTTTTATGACTGGGACACAATATAATACTAACACCATCAAAAGCACCGTGGATAACCCTAATTTGTGCATATTATATTTCATCTGATCGTCACAAGATTTCAACCTGAGATACCACAGAATTTCTCAAAAACAAACATGACTGAGGAGACTGGATTGAAGAATAGATTGAAAAAGGATTAGATTAGATTTCACAGACCATTGGAAAGGTTAATTTAAAAGGACAATCATTAAAGACACATTAAAGTGGAAGAGTTAATTATTTTTATATGAATATATTAAATTTGCATCAATATCATTATATTGGACCAGACATTAGACAGCTTATGGGTTCCTCTCTTCATCCCTCCCTTAGAACGGTTACCTACAACACTCCAAAAAAGGAGAAGAAAAATTAAATGCTTAAGACATCTTTATACAGTACATGACCCTAAAATTCCTTTCCTCACCACTTACAGCACTAAAATCCTGAAAACCCTTAATAAATACCCTTATTCATGAATATGATTAGAGATTAAGGAAGCATCTGCATACATGAATGATGATTAGATACAGTGCTTTGTGATGCTACTGTGCTATGGCTTCCTTCTCTCTATCTCTCTCACTCACTCTGTGTGTGTGTGTCCATCCAGTTCGATCATATTTGTCTTATTTGCTTTCTCTTTTTTTCTTAGTTTCATTTTTATTCCTTCTTTTTTATCCACAGATCTGGCTGTCATTTTTTTCTGTCTGACAGTAATGTTTTTGATGATTCTAACAAAACGTGACTGTAACCTACTGCATTAAGACATATGCTGGGGTGGTAAAGTGAAATTGTCCTTTGGTGTGTGAAAGTGTGCATGTATGTGTCTGCTGTCCTGCTCTCTGTTCACACCTGACATTAACATGCATCCTGAATGATCAGATCACAAGAATACATCCACAGCACATAGAGATGTTATGAATGCAAATTTAGTAACCACTTGTAATCAGATTATTTCTGATGGAAAAAGGTTGCCATGCACATTTATTATGTCAGTCTTCCGCTCCATTTATTTTCAGGTAGAAATGTCCTGTGAATCAAATTTCATGAACCTTAACAGGCTGTTTCAAGAGTTGTGTGCTCTTCTGCTGCATTCATATTCAGACATATATCTTAGTCCTGCACATCTAATCATTAACTTGTATGGACCATTTCAAACATTTGTAATCACATGGCCTGCTAACAAAACTTCTAAATAAATGAGAGCTGAGAAGATTAGTGAAGCTATGAAAAGCAGCTGCTTTAGAAAAAAACTTCAGATGATCTGCACTCATGAATTCATTTTTTACGATCATTCTTTTTTTTCTTTTTTTCTTTTTCAAAGCAAACTGTCACATGTCCCTCTTGGACAATAAACGGCTAAATAAATAAATGCTTTATTGAACTAAACAATTTTCCAAATGATTAAAAGTATTGGCAAATGTGACTGAAATATGTTTCTTGTTACCCAGATGTGCCCTTTTGACTGCATTTGATGTGCATTTCATGTTATGATAAACCAACACAAAAACCAGAAAGTTGTCTATGGAAGAAAAACTAGCCATAGAAACTGAGAAGAAAATAGCATAGGGCATAACCAATGAAACAATTTGGAAGGTTCTTGAAAAAACAACCAGACATTGAACAGATTGACCAAACAACAGCAGCTGATGACAGTAACAAAGATCTGATAAGAAAAATCAAAAATCAACACTCAGCACAACAACCTCCACAGGTCAAGAATCTCAATCCACTGTTCAAGGAATACTCAGACAGCAGAAATAAAAAATCCCTAACACTCATCAGCAGAAGAATCACAAGACCAGATTGAAATCTGCAGCAGAACACAGAGATGAGCCACAAAATTTCTGGAACCAGGATTAACATGTACCAAAGTGATGGAAAGGTCAAAGTGTGAAGAAAGAAAGGGTCTGCTCATGATGCAAAAATTACGTTCATCGTGAAGTGGGGAGTTAGTGTCATGGCTTAGGCTTGCATGGCTGCTTCTGGCTCATTAATCTTTATTGATGATGTAATTCATGATGGTAGTAGTAAAATGAATTCAGAAGTCTACAAAGCAATTCTGTCTGCTAATTTACAGAAAAAACATCCAAACTATGTGGGAGGAACTTCATCATGCAGCAGGTTTGTACTGCAGATTTGTAACTTCATCATGGATTTCAAGTTTGTATGGAAGTTCTTTCAGTTGTTGTTTTTTTTTACCTGCAGTCTCCTTTTCAGGAGATGAAATGCATGCTCAGTTAAAACAGTTTGATGATGTGTGTGGGTTATGGACTTGAAGCAGCTATTGCCAGCATGGTATATGCAAACAAAAATTAAGTGTTATTCACATTATATATATACACATATACATATATATATATATATATATATATATATATATATATATATATATATATATATATATATATATATATGTGTGTGTGTGTGTATATATATAATGTGAATAACACTTAATTTTTGTTTGCATATACCATGCTGGCAGCAGCACTTCCGCACTCTCATTCCTCTGATTACTGATCACGCCACCTGCACCCAATTCCCACGCACCTATTTAAAGCCCTTACTCGCCAGCGTCTGCGGTGAGTATTAAGACTGTCAGGCTCATGTGCCATAAGTGCGTGATTTCCGTTCTGTTCTGTATGCCTGCTTGCCTGCTTTAGCCTTAGTTACGTTTTGCCTGCCTGCCTGATTTACCTGTTGATTGAGTTACGTTTGCCTTCTGCCTGCCTGTGTTTAATAAAGCTGAATTCGTGTTCTCTCTCTCTGCCTCCTGAGTCCCAATTTTTGAATACTCGCCCCTAAAGGAAAAAAAGGAGAGAATCCTACCTCCATGACGCAACCCAGCACACATCCTGTACCGGATCAGATGGCTGGATTGGCGGCCGCCCTAAGTGAGGCAGTTCGTTCTGTGGCTATTCCTGCATGCCCCGTGGCTGTATCGACGGCGTACGTGGGTGAGGTATCGGAATATCCGGGCTTTGTGATGCAATGCCAGTTACATTTTGATGCTCTCCCCCACCAGTTTCCTAGCGACCACTCGAAGACCGCGTTCATCCTCTCGCTGCTGACCGGAGACACGCGGCGCTGGGCAGAATCACTGTGGGCATCAAAGAGCCCGGCACTCGACTCCTTAGATGCCTTTCTAACCCACTTCAAGGAAGTCTTCGGAGCCAGCTCATCCGCCCTCTCCGTGCATGAGGAATTGTTCCGCCTACGGCAAGCCGACCGCTCCACACGTGAGTACACACTTCGTTTCCGCATGCTTGCGGCATCTAGCGGCTGGAACGAGGCGGCACTACTCGCGGCCTACCGACGGGGCTTACGGCCGGTGATCCAACGGCAGATGGCAGTATATGACGATACCGTCAGCCTGGAGACCTTTATGCTGAAGGCGCAGAGCGTTTCCCAACATCTGGCTGCGATCGTCGTAGAGCAGAGTGAAAACCCCGATACCTCACCCTGCGAGGACTCCCCAACACAGAAGTCTATCTTGACGGAGGAATACCACCTGTCACGAGACGAACGCAAACGCCTCCTCCGACAAGGTTTGTGCATATACTGTGGAGAATCGGGCCACACACTCCAGACCTGTCCAGTCCGCCCCCTGCGCCCAGCGGTGAATACACTCCAACTCAGTTCGGTCATATGCAATCCCCGGTATCATGATGCTATACTAACTCACGGTTCTCACCACTACCCAGTGACTGTGCTATTCGATTTGGGCGCGTCCCGCCTACTAGCCACCTGCCATATACCACACCTGAGAAGCCCGACACACTACCAGATCACCACGATCCAAGGAAAGCCGCTGGGTCGTGGACTGGTGCAGTGGTTAACCCTCGAACTGACTCTCCATGTTGGCTGTCTGCACGAAGAGACGCTCTCTCTCCTAGTGCTGGAGGAGTCCAGAGTGTATGTCGTCCTGGGATGCCCCTGGCTGGCGCTGCACCAGCCCAACATCTGTTGGAGCACGGGTAGTATCACCCAATGGAGCGATCACTGTCTTCGGGCCTGTATTAAAGCACTTCCTATCCTAGCTCCCAAAACTGCCCTCCTGGGATCAACAAGCATCAAAGCCCATCGCAGCACACCAAAGAGAAACTCCCAGGAGAGTATAGGGGCTACCAGGACGTGTTTAGCAAGGCTGCAGCAACAAAACTGCCCCCACACCGGTCATGGGACTGTGCGGTGGATCTCCTGCCCAACGCTAAACTGCCCAAGGGTTGTATTTACCCTCTGTCCATCCCGGAGCAAAAGGCGATGGAGGATTACATTCAGGAAGCGCTCTGCCAGGGATTCATACGCCCATCCACTTCCCCGGCTTCCAGCTTCTTCTTTGTAGCCAAAAAGGACAGTGGGCTTCGACCGTGCATCGACTTTCGGAGTCTAAATGCGCAAACAGTGAAGTTTGCCTACCCCCTACCACTGGTCCCAGCTGCCCTTGAAGAATTACGTGGAGCTCACATCTTCACCAAGCTCGACTTATGGAGCGCCTACAATCTGATCCGTATTCGGCGAGGTGATGAGTGGAAGACGGCGTTCATCACACCATCGGGACCGCGTCATGCCTTATGACCCCAATGCCCCGTCGGTGTTCCAAAATTTCATGAACGAAATTTTCCGGGACATGCTCCACCGGTTTGTCATCGTATATATCGATGACATCTTAATCTACTCCTCGAACCGGTTGGAGCATGTTCGCAACGTCCGGCAGGTACTCAAGCGTCTCCGCCATCACTACCTCTACCTGAAACTTGAGAAGTGTGAGTTCCACCAGCCCGTCATTCAATTCCTCGGCTACGTCATCTCCTCGGAGGGCATCAAGATGGACCAGTCCAAAGTGGAAGTGGTGAAGAACTGGCCACAACCCCAAACCATCAAGGATCTTCAACGCTTCCTGGGGTTCGTGCACTTTTACCGCTGCTTCATAGCAGGCTATAGCAAACACACTGCGCCTCTCACCTCACTGTTGCACAATCAACCAAAAGCGCTGCGCTGGGCGACTTCTGCGGTCGAAGCCTTCCAGAAGCTGAAAACCGCCTTCTGCTCCGCACCTACCCTGCTGCATCCCAATCCCAGCCGACCTTTCGTGGTGGAGGTAGACGCTTCCGCTGTAGGAGTAGGGGCGGTGCTGCGAGCCCATCCTCCCTCCAAAGCTCTTCGGCTGTCCTCTCCTCTGGGCTATTGACGAGGACATCCATGCCGCCACTACGGAAGAGTCTGCTCCGCCGGGAGGTCCAGAAGGGAAAGTTTATGTTCCGACTGCGCTGCGCCTAACCCTTCTGGACTCTAGTGCACTACTCTCTGGGCTCCGGACATCCGGGCAGTCAATGAACCCTCTCACTCATTCGGGAAAATTATTGGTGGCCAAACATGAAAGAGGAAGTGCTCCAATTCGTGAAAGGATGCCCCGTTTGTGCTGTTATTTCTACACCATGTCGTCTGCCGGAGGGTAAGCTCATGCCGCTTCTGATTCCCCACCAACCCTGGTCCCACCTGGGGATCGACTTTGCAACCGATCTGCCCACGTCGGACAGCTTCACCAACATTCTCGTCGTGGTCGACCGATTCTCGAAAGCATGCAAACTGATACCTCTCAAGGACCTGCCCACAGCCATGGAAACGGCTGAGGCTCTCTTTAACCACGTCTTCAGACACTTTGGCATCCCCGAAGACATCGTGTCTGACAGAGGGTCCCAGTTCGTGTCCCGAGTGTGGCGCAAGTTCTTTAAACAACTGGGTGTATCAGTGAGCCTGTCCTCCAGATATCATCCCCAGTCGAACGGCCAGACGGAGCGCAAAGTGCAAGAAGTGGGACGCTATCTTCAAGCTTACTGCCGTGACCACCAGCACGAATGGAGCAAATATCTTCCCTGGGCCAAGTATGCACAAAACTCGCTACGCCAAGAAGCCACAGGACTCACCCCTTTCCAGTGCATGCTCAGTTACCAGCCAAATCTGTTTCCATGGTCGAGCGAGCCGTCCCAAGTACCATCAGTTGACCACTGGTTCAGAGAGAGTGAGAGGGTTTGGGAGTCAGCGCACGTCCACCTGCACTGTGCGATTCGCTGGCAAAAGAGCCAAGCTGATGCGCGTCAACAAGAGACACCACAGTATCAGCCAGGAGATCGAGTCTGGCTCTCCACGCGGGACCTCTGCCTAAAGCTGCCCTGCAAAAAGCTCAGCTCGCGATACATAGGTCCCTTCACCCTCCAGCGGCCCATTAATGAAGTGACCTATGAGCTCGATCTCCCGGAGCACTACCGCATATCCCCATCCTTTCATGTCTCATTCCTCAAACCATACACTAACCCTGTTCTCCCTCCTTCCACAGAGCCCGTGATCTCACAGCCACCGGAGATCGATGCAGACAACACCATCTACCAAGTCCGGGAGATTCTGAACTCCAGGCGGGGGGGGGGGGTAATACAGCGTCTGTATTAAGACTGTCAGGCTCACATGCTCAATGTGTTTGCAGCACATTTTTCAAATGCTAACATAATGCTTTAAAACTGTTTAAAACACCTTCAAATCAAAATGATTCATGCAGTTCTGCAGTAAACAGATATAATGAAACAATAATCATTTCTCTATCACTACCTAAAATTTTCCTTTAGAAAGTAGACATTATTACTCGTAACACACTGACCTAAAAACAATAGCAACTGACAGCATTACAGAAGGTCACTTTATTCACTGTACTAAGTATATGTACTGTGAAAAGAACAAATCAGAAATGCTAGAAAATTTCTATATATTTACATTACTAGTCAAAAGTTTGGACACATCTTCTAATTCCATGGTCTTTCCTGATGTTTATTTCTTTCTACATTGTAAAACAATGCTGAAGGTGGCCGAAATACACAATAACGTCCTTTGAACAGTTGATATTGAGATATGTCTGCTACTTATGCTCTGTAAAGCCTTCATAATGGCTCTAATCTGAGGTGCTGTTAATTGGTGATTTCTGAGGCTGGCAACTCTAAATGAACTTCCCCTCTGCAGCAGAGGTAAGTTTTGGTCTTGCTTTCCTGGGATGGTCTTCATGTGAGCCAGTTTCATCATGGTGCTTGATGGGTTTTGCAAATGCACTTGACAATACTGTTCTTGCAAGAACTATTCCAGAACACCTTCATGTCTTAAAATAACAACTGACTGTTTTTTGTTGTATTTACATATGGATTACTTAAGTCCGTGTGTGTTATTTCATAGACTAAACAAAAAAGATTGAATTAGAAGGTGTGTCCAAACTTTTGACTGGTAGTGTAAATTTCAATATGGTTATTGCATAACTGCAGAAATCGTTTTGTTTTTAAAGCAGTGTGTTAGTATTTGAAGAATTTGCTGCAAATATATAGCTGCTGGATTGTGGATAACAAAAGAGTTCATGGATTTTTGAGGAGTGCATTTTGTGTTAATGCAATGAAATATGGTTCATATCTTGGTCTGCACAGACTTCTGTTTCACTGACTGTGTGAAGAGTTTTGCCAATGTAACTTCATCTATCTATCTATCTATCTATCTATCTATCTATCTATCTATCTATCTATCTATCTATCTATCTATCTATCTGTTTGTCTATCCATCCATGCATCCATCCATTGCTGACAACAGTACGACAGGAAGGAGAAACAGTAAATTACCGTATATCAATGCAGAGAAAAGATTAACAATCAGCATGGCATGAGCACAATGTGGAGCAATAAATAACAGGAAATCAAATCGACTCAATCTTATACCTCAGAGGATGAATTATCTGACTCTCTAGCTTGTCCTGGACCCAATATTGGATAATGCAGTCCTGCTGTCAAGCATGCTTAATCTTTCTGCCTGCTATGGAGATATATTTTTCAAAGGACTTTCATATTCCATTCTTCCAATCTCTCTTTTTTTCTGTTTCATAAAAACCTTCTAAACATCTGACTCTAATATCAGAAAGAACATAAAGGTGGGTAGGCTTTCAGCTGAATTTGCAATTAGCTGCATTGAGAATGATCATTGCTATGTTTTATTTTCTATACATTTCAAATATGATTGCCTTTGAACTACATGAAATCTGCCATCATTCTGTTTTGTATGTGTATTTAACATTTCTGAAAGCAGTGTGTTAGCATTTAAAAATGTGCTGCAAATGTATAGTGTTTTGTAGGTAGTGAAGTGTGAATGGCAAAAGAGCATGGATTTTAGAGTATGTGGTCATTGAATGCAATTTGTGTAAAAGCAATGAAAATGATTAACAGTTTGGTCTGCACAGACTTCTGTTTTGCTGACTGTGTGGAGAGTTTTGCCAATTTGACTTCAGTTTTAAACAATGCATCGAACAACTAATGTCAGAGATTTGCAGGGATAGAAATAAAATGTTAAAATGGGAAAAACTGTGACCTTGAGTCTATAATACCCTACTGACATTTGAGTCAGTCAATCAGAAATATTACATATAATGCAATGTATCTATATGTCCACACATTGTCATGCTTTATATGCTTAAAGGGCTTTAAACTGTCGTCTCAGGTGCTAAGGACTTTCTACACATGAAAGCATCCTGACAGGAACCAGCACGGCCTGGTTTAGAAACAACACCAAGCAGGACAGCCCTCTAGAGGATAGTGTGATCAGCTGAGCATTTTTTACTTTCATGTTATTTCATTTTTCAAATCAACTTTAGATAGGATTTTTCTATTGACTCCATTTACATATCAAGGACAGTCAGGAAAACAAAATTTCACTACATACTATACTGTGGATGATTGTGTATGTGACAAATAAAGTTTTAACTTGAGTTTAGGTGAACCTAACCCAAACCAAATATGCCACTGAGAAAAACAGTAATCTAAAGAAAACAAATTCAGAAATGACAATAGCTGTGCAAACGGCAATGGAAAAGACTAATGTCTGTGTCAGTGGCATCACAATGACCCAAAGTATGTCAGAAAACCCAAAAGCTATACAAAATCACTGACTGTCAGCTGCCCCTGGATCAGTGGTCCATCCTGCAGGAACTATGCTGCAGATTGCATGTTTTTATTTTAATTAAGTCAATACAGAAGTCAATTTTTCAAAACTTCATAGTCTGCATTACCAATATGCATCTCGAAAACAAAAATATTACACACGTCTCAGAATGAGCTGATTTGACCATAACACTGGCAACAATTGTCACTTATGAAGCACAGACTGTCATGCATAACACTGACCTAAAACATTAACACTATTAATATTACATAAATGATAAACTTTTGAGTTCTTTGAAGCTTGAATGATTTGTCATATAAATCAGTATTTTATTATACAATAAAATGAAGACCTTTTTAACTTTATTGTCTATATATGTTTATATACTGTAACAAGAAAAAATCAGAAACACTGCAATTTGCTTATATCATTCTCCCTCTCACATTTTGTGTGAAACTAATGAAAAGTGATTCACAATTTGATCTGCATAGACTTCTCTTTTAAACAATGCATTTTAGCAATCAACTGTACTATAACAAACTGTAATATAAATTGATGATGTGATCCTAAAAACACATCTTCCAAAAAAAATTAGCATTGTTGAGCAGAACCATTACAATATATTAAAATTAGCTTCTAAAGTATATACGCAGATTGGCCATAATATTAATATACTGACAGGTGAAGCGAATAACACTGATTATCTCTTTACACTGGCACCTGTCAAGAGGTGGAATATATTAGGCAACAAATGAGCAGTCGGTTGAATTTGATGTGTTGGAAGCAGGAAAAACAATCAATTGCAAGGATCTCAGCAACTCTGACAAGTGATAAAGTTGGATGGCTAGTCAAGTGGGTCAAAGGATCTCCAAAACAGTAGGACTTGTGGGGTGTTCCTGGTATGCAGTGATTAGGACCTACCAAAAGTACCTACAATGGGCACATTACAACTGGACCATGTAGCAGTGGAAGAAGGTGGCCTGGTCTGATGAATCACATTTTATTTTAAAAAATGAGGACATGCCTGGTTTACCAGGGAAAGAGATGGCAAGTGTAATGCTCTGGGCAATTGTCAGCTGGAAAACCTTGGGTCCTGGCATTCATGTGAATGCTACTTTGACATGTACCAACTAAACACTGTTGGAGACCAAGTACTCCACTGCACACTACAAAACTAGTTCAAGAATGATTTGAATAACATGACAAGATTTGAGTGTTGCTTCCAAATTCTATAGATCTCAATCTGAACGAGCATCTGTGGTTTGTGCTGGAGAAACAAGTCCGGCACATAGCTTACAAGACTTAAAGGATCTGTTTTTAACATCTTGGTGCCAGATAACACAGCACACCTTTAGAAGTCTTGTGGAGTTCATGCCTCAAGGGGTCAGAGCTGTTTTGGCAGCTGATCAGTGTATTTTGACATACTTCCTGAAAAATAACAATCACTATCATTAATCTAAGCATACTTTTAAATTCTCTAGACGGCAAAAAAGAAAAATTGGGATTTATTTTCACTCATGCAAATCTTGTGTAAAATTAACTTGCAATAAGAAAATCAAAGCTTTCTATACGAGACATAGATTCATACTTCTCCCAAGTTCAGCTCTTTTTAACTGTCTTCACATAACTCTCTGAGAGCTTTTTTTCATGGTTGTACCCCAGAGTATTCTTTTCAAGCATCATAGTCTAAAAGTGCAGATAAAAGTTCTGCTCCTTAATAGAAACATCTTTCCCTTTTTCACCTCTCTATTACAGCTCCTCTACTTTTTTACATGTTCATTTCTCTTTAAGTGCTTGCCTTTAAAGCATGTTAACAAAAATGAAGCTTTGGATCTCAAATGGTGATTGTTCTTATGAAAAATACACACATCACATGTCCTTACTACAGAGAAGTGGGGAAATTCATGTTAAAATAATAGATAAAAAAGCCGGGGCAGATGGTAAGAACAAGAGAAAGAAAGAGAAAATCAAACTTGTCACTGGAATAGGGAATAGAATTGATCAAGAGATTAATCAAGAGAAGAAAAAAACAATGGAATAATATGGGAGAAGAAACAAACAAAAGCCACAGGAACCAAAACACTAAGCTGAAGTAGCAAGATAAAGGGTGATCAAGACAGAAAAAGAACAGAAATAATGAGAGAGAGAGAGAGAGAGAGAGAGAGAGAGAGAGAGAGAGAGAGAGAGAGCAGGCAAGGAAATCTCCCTAATCTCTCTAGCCTTGGTATATTGATGCATTGTGATGTACCTTTACTGGATTACTTCTATTTAGGGTATTTCTCATTTTTACCTTATGAAATATGTGACTATATTTAAAATAAGACAGCCAGTGACAGTTATTTCATCTCTCAAACTTATACATCACAAAAGTTTTATATAGCTCAAAATATGCTTTACAGGGAAAATTGTATGACAATGTGCACTGGTGTTTCCCATGATTCCCATGATTTCTCGACAAAATTGAAGCTCAGGATCAACAATCGAGGAGGATAGAATCCCATGAACAACTCACAGATAAAACTGGCCTACTCAGATTTACAATGAATGAACACATCAGTTTTTCTGTCCTTTCTTCATAGGTCTTGAACTATCATTCAGTATTCAATACCAAATGCTGGAAATACATTTCACCATCCAGATGTAAGAGTCTTTTTAATATTATTCTGTCTTAATAATATGATAACTGATAATAATTTTGATGTCCTCATTCAACGCTAATTTCTCAGTGAGTTTCTCTTCTCTCGCACTTTGATGTTCTTTATAGCTGGCTATTAGTTATCAGTCAGAAATTTGCCATTTCAGATGTAAAAAAACTGTCTTAGTTTCATACATTGTGATAAAATGTATTACATGTGGATTTTCAAAAGGAAACGTAATACTGATACTGCTTATAATTTGCTACCTCAAGCCTCTTACTGTTTGATAACTAAAAGACAAAATCAAGATCAAATCAACACTGTAAAATTCATTCAACAAATATATACCTCAAAATTAAATCCATCTGCCTAATTTTGAGTATTTTGTGAGGTCCCCCTGTACCACCAAAACAGATCTGCCCTCTCAAAGGTGTAACCTTAGTTGTGCATTGATTTATGTTATTTATTATCATATGCAGTATACTTATAAGCTATTTATTTATGTGTTTTAATTTAGAATTTAATATTATTTAATTATTATTTATAGCACATTATCATTTTGTCTGTATCCCTGCATGTGTGACATTTGATTTTGCTTGTTGTCTTGGTTATGCTAACAAGTTACCTGCCCGGTTTTCCCGGGAGAGGACAGGTTGTTGTAACACAAGGAGAGGGAGAAGCACATGGGAAAGTGTTATGTAATGTCTTGCCACTTGGCCGAATAAAATAAGTTGTTGCAACTTAACTGTAGGCCGCTTATTACCCACAGCTAGAAAGAGACTGAAGAATATAAGTCTAGAAAGTTGGGTTACAGAGGCATGGATTCCAAAAGACCTCTGAATATGTGCTGTTTAATTTGGGACCAAGATGTTAGCAGCAGATCCTTTAAGTCCTGGATGTGGCATCTCATTGTATCTGACTTGTTTGTCTAGATGCTCAATCAGATTGAGATCTGGGGAACCTGAGGAACAAGTCAACCCCTTGAACTCTTTGTCATGTTTCTTAAACCATTTTTGCAATGTGGCAAGGCACTTCATCCTATTAAAGGGCAGTGGTAGCTCAAGCAGTTATGGTCTTGGGTTGTGAATGGAGGTTATGGCCCCCTGGTTTCCCAGCAGAACATTGCCCAGATCATCACTATGCCTCTGATGGCTTGGCCATAGCATGTGATCTAAATTATTTTAATTCTTATCAAACCATTTAGTGAGCCCCCATGCCCTGTGGGTTATTTTACATGGCTGTAATTTAATATAGAGCCCTGTATATTAAATTTCCCCAATATCACCAAGATGGGGATCATTATATATTATCTACTCAATAAAGCCAATTATTGATCAATTATTGAATTGTTTTGACCCTTTAACTCATTTAAAATGTTTACATCATATTTAAGCAGACAATAATCACAGCACGGTAACTTGCAAGTATTTTGATCCCAACTATCTCAATCAAATCCATGACATCTCTTTCCAGTCTGTCTGGTGTTACTAGGGAGTGCCTGGCATTTAAGAGCAGACTGTTGTCACTGAGCACACAGGGCCAGACCACCAGAGGGAGCCCTCGCCTGAATATTGACTGTTTTGTAGGGCTTTTAAGCAGCGTGCTCCCTCTCTGTTCAATGCAAAGTCTTGTCTCCTAGTGTTACGTACCAAGCCTTGTGATTTACCTGCTTTGTCTGTTGATGTGTATGATCCTTGCCTGTTTGCCTGGTTACTCGAGTTTCGGTTTTTGTTTCGGTTTTGTGGCTAACGTTGGCTTTTCCGGTTTTGACCCATTGCCTGCTTTACTGATTACGATTCTGCCTGCTGTACTTAATAAATCTGCAAATGGATTCAGACAGTCATGCCTCAAGTGAGTCCTTACAGGATACTTCGCCAGATATGAGTCCAGCAGATATGAGAGCGGCTTTGTGGCGTCAGCGCGTCCTCATCCAAGCCTACCAGACGGAAGTGGATACGCTAAAAGCCGCTAACCAACAGCTTTAACAACAGCCAACCAGCCAAGCTACTGCTACCATGCCAACATCCAGTTCTCGCAGTGTTACACCACGCTTCACTCTTCCTGAAAAGTTCGATGGCTCCGTCAAACAAATGCCAAGAATTTCTGTGGCAGTGCGACAACTTTTTCAGGCAGCAGCCGGAAGCCTATGGCAGTGAAGCAACCAGGTGCGCATTTATGCTATCGCTTCTCACAGGCAAAGCACTGGATTGGACATCGTCTACTGTTGGGAACCTGGGATTCAGCTCCCCAAGTTAAAACATCTGTGAACTATTTTGTTAACCAGATTAAGGAGGTGTTCGAATACCCCGCGGGGGGCAGAGACATTTCAGTTCAGTTACTGGAGCTGCGCCAAGGCTCTGACTCAGCAGCCGAATATGCTATAAAGTTTCGCACACTGGCAGTGCAATCAGGGTGGAACGCGCTTTCGCTCATGGCAGTGTTTTGTGAAGGGCTTAACATGGATCTGAAAGCAGACATGGCGTGCAGAGAGACCAATGTTTCCCTGTCTCAGTACATTACCACCGCCATCCACCTCGATAACTTGCGCCGTCAGCACCAGCCCTCAGCCGCAAAGTCATGCTGCCCTCTGGAGCACCATGAGTTTCAGCTGGATTATTCTGAACCCATGAAGCTCAGAAGGGCGCGAGTCTCTGCTGAGGAATGAGAACGCCGTATACAGCTCCAGCTATGCTTCTACTGTGGGAAACCTTTCCACAGGGTGTACCAATGCCCCGAGAAGCCCACCACTTCCAAGGTAGAGACCCGAACTCTGTAATGTAAAGTGTCACTTCCTGTCTGTTTATCCCTCACTGATTCCTGTTTCTATGCCAGAGCGCTAGTTGACTCTGGTTCCGCCATGAATCTTATCGACCACAACCTGGTTCAGCAACTCCATATCCCCATTTTTCCCTGCACACCACCACTGAAAGTCACTGCCATCAGTGACCAGCCTATAGGAGAGGGCCTGATCCGCCAACAGACTACTTCTGTGGCTCTACAGATTGGATTATTCCACCACGAAACAATCACGTTCTTCATCATCAACTCTCCATCCAATCCTGTCATTTGGGACTTCCCTGGTTACTCCATGACCCACTGATCTCCTGGAGAGAGGGAGACATCCTGAAGTGCTCACCATATTGCATTGAGAACTGTTTTCTGTCTCACCCTTCACATCCATGCCGATCCACCTCCATAGAGAGCCCAGCCGCTACTGCCATGACCACACACCCTATGGAATACTCTGATCTTCAAGAGGTGTTTAGCAAAGAGAGAGCCACCAAGCTACCACAGCAAAAAACCCTGGGATTGTTCCATTGAACTACTCCCCAATGCCATGCCCCCCAAGAGCAAAGTTTACCCCCTGAGGTATACCTGAGAAACAAGCCATGGAGGAGTACATCCAAGAAGCTTTTGCTGCAGGTTACATCCATCCTTCCATGTCTCCCGCCGCCACAGGGTTCATCTTCGTTGACAAGAAGGATGGAGGCCTCAGACCCTGCATAGATTACTGGGGACTGAATGCCACCACAGTTCCCTACCCCTATCCATTACCATTGGTACCTGCAGGGGGTGGAAGAGATGGACCAGAGCAAAGTGTCAGCAATCACGGCATGGCCAGAGCTGTCTACCATCAAAGACTTACAACGGTTCCTGGGCTTTGCCAACTTCTAACGCAGGTACATCCGTAACTACAGCACCATTGCGAGCCCCCTCACATCACTATTAAAAGGGAAACCACAACACCTAAAGTGGACTGATCAGGCCGAACAAGCCTTCCTTCTCCTGAAACAGAGCTTCACCTCGGCTCCCATCCTCTGTCATCCGAGACCTGACCTGCCCTTCATTGTGGAAGTAGACACATCTAGCAGTGGGATCGGGGCAGTTCTATCTTAATGACAACCCAGTTCGGGGAAAGTACACCCGTGTGCGTTCTTTTCCAGGAAGCTCCCTTCCTCCCTTCATCGGTTCTCATAGCCCCTGTCCAGTGGAACATTCTACAGGAGATAGAACAGGCCCAAAGCTCAGAGGCACCTCCATCCAACTGCCCACCAGCCAAAATGTTCGTTCCCACGGCACTTCATACTCGAGTAATACAATTGACTCACGAAAGCCCAAGCTTGGGTCACCCCAGTATCCAGAGGATGACACAATTGCTACGGCAAAGATTCTGGTGGCTGTCCCTTCACCGGGACATTGAAGAGTTCGTCCATTCCTGCACCATATGTGCCCAGTCATAAACCAGCTGCCAACTACCTGAGGGCCGCTTAGAGCCGTTACCCATTCCCCAGCATCTCTGGTCCCACATCTCGATAGACTTGGAACTGACCTTCCAGAATCTCATGGGTACACTACCATAATGGTCATTATAGATCGGTTTTCTAAGGGCTGTAAACTGGTTCCTATGAAAGGACTTCCATCGTCGATGGAGACTGCTCAGGCTGTGTTCCAGCATGTGTTCCACAACTTCAGCCTGCCTGAAGACATTTTGTCCGATCGTGGAACACAATTCACATCCGGTGTCTGGCTGGAGTTCTGCCGTCAGCTGGGTATCAATGTCAGCCTGAGTTCTGGTTACCATCCACAGTCCAATGGCCAAGTGGAATGCCTCAATCAGGAACTGGGGAGATTTCTCCGTATGTACTGCAGCCGTGATCAACAAAGGTGGAGTGAGTTCCTGCCCTGGGCCGAATATGCCCAGAACTCCCTAACACATTCTTCTACTGGGCTGACCCCTTTCCAATGCATGCTGGGCTACCAACCACCGCTATTCCCCTAGTCTGGAGAACCCTCGTGTGTCCCTAGCATGGAGGATTGGTCCAGAAGGAGTCAGGAGGTCTGGGAAAGGGCTTACATGAGACTCCAGCATGCCAGAGAAGGCAGAAGATCCAAGCAAACCACCGGCGACCCCCTCACCATGCTGACCAAATGGCCGAAAAGGTATGGCTGTCGACTAAGAACCTGAGATTAAAGTTGCCATGTAAGAAACTCAGTCCCAGATTCATCGGCCCATTCAAAATTGTCTGGCAGATTAATCCAGTCTCCTACCATCTAGAGTTACCTCCTGCTTACCACATTTCACCTACCTTCCACGATTCCTTGCTCAAACCCAATGCACCGGCCCTACAACTTGTGAACTGCCCCCTCCCCTGGATATAGATGGCACCTTGGCCTACCAAGTCCACACCATCTTGAACTCACGCCGCCGGGGCAGTCGTCTGCAGTACTTAGTGGACTGGGAGGGTTATGGTCCAGAGGAGCAGTGTTGGGTAAATGCTGCTGACATCCTGGACCCTGTGCTCACTGAGGAGTTTTACCGTAACTTCCCAAACGAGTACTGCCCCTCGCCCTAGGGGGCGCCCACGTCGTAGAACACCTGGAGGTGTTCCTTGGGGGTGGGGGTTCTGTCACTGAGCACGCAGGGCCAGACCACCAGAGGGAGCCCTCGCCTGAATATTGACTGTTTACATCTTGTTTCCGGTTTCTAGGGTTTTTAAGCAGTGTGCTCCCTCTGTTCAGCGCGAAGTATCGTCTCCTAGTGTTACGTACCAAGCCTTGTGATTTACCTGCTTTGTCTTTTGATGTGTATGATCCTTGCCTGTTTACCTAGTTACTCAAGTTTCGGTTTTTGTTTCGGTTTTGTCTCTAGCGTTGGCTTTTCCGGTTTTGACCTGTTGCCTGCTTTACTGATTACGATTCTGCCTGCTGTACTTAATAAATCTGCAGATGGATTCAGACACTCACGCCTCAAGCGAGTCCTTACAACTGTGCTACCCCACACAGGCATGAGCGAAGGATGGATTAATTAAATGTGTGGAGACAGTTGCTCACCATGTCCATGAGGGCTTGGCCATGGTTTGTTCAAGTTATTCATCACTGTGGCCTGTCTCTCTAAACACAAATTTCACTCTGGGGTGATAAGTCTCCAATGCGATTATGCTACAAATGGTACTAGCCCCTTGAAACAGAAGTGCCTAATTTTGTATGGTTTGTATTGATGTTTATTCATTTGGAGGTTCATCCATAGGGTTTAGCATATTTTAATCTTACATTGATTCAACTTGCACTGTACTGCCAAATGTTTATGGACATCTGACCATAGCACCCATATGTGTTTGTTGGATGCCCCATTCTTGATTTAGTCCACCTTTGTTGTAATAACGACCTCAAAGGTTTTGGGAAGACTTTCTACTAGATTTTGGAGTTTGGCTACAGGGATTTGTTCATTCATTTATCAAGAGCATTAGTGAGGTAAGGCACCAATGTTCAGATGAAAAGGCCTGAGATGCAGTTGGCATTCCAGTTCATAAGTGTGATGGTCAGGTATCCACAAACTGAGAATTGAATTTTCAGCTCAACTATAAAAAAGTGGAAGTGATATACTGGATATGAGGCCCCATTTAATTGACCGCTAAATAGGTGTAAGGTCACTTTAAATTTCCTATGCATTTGCGCATGCTCATGAAGTTACGCAGGGCCGTAACACAGATTAGAGAAAGAAGAGCGGAGAGAAAGGTCTAGCATGGTTCTCCACCATACTTGTAATTAAAGTTCAGTATTCAATGTAAAGAAGCAGATGCACTTCACATTTAAATTTCTTAATACCCCCTTTGGAAATCTAAGCATGTTATATGCTTTATTAAGTGTTTTTCCTTCTCTTTCATGTTGTATCTCAAAGTTAGCTAATATTGTATGTCACATGTTACTTGCTGTGTTCTGCTTGTAATTTCTCATTTGTTCAATAATTTACTTATTTCTTTGTGTCTTTGTAATTGTATATCTAATATATATACAGTATACACATATATATATTCTACACAACAGTTAAGTGAAAATTAAGTGGAAAAAAATAGGCGTATTAGCACAGAAAAAAACTCTGCTTCTAAAAGATTGTATTGTTATCAGTCAGTGAACCAAACAAGCATAGTGAAAACTGTCACTATAATGTGAGATCCTATTGTATCAGTTAAAGCATAGATCAAATCATCAATGTATAGTGTAGCCTCTAGGGCTACATTATACATTGATAGTGACTACAAACCAATGAATAAACACACACTCAAATGACTACAACCTAAGCTATGCAATAATAAACACTGTGTAGACAACCCTATTGATGCAAAGCATCAATTAGATAAGACAAATTAGATTTTTCACTGTTAAATTCTGTAGTTCGTGTGATTCAGTGGTTTGCAAAAAGTAAATATTCCAACTGTTCACCCTTTGTATATTATGCACCTGGTAGGTCAACAATTAAGTGATTATGAAACCACCAATGTTATACCAAAGGTAATCATACTTGTTCTACACTGTATACCGCCTCCTGGATTCGATTTTGAGCTCAGGATACTTGTTCACATCTGAGTGTATTTCCTCCAGATTCTCAACTTCTTACTACCTAAAAATATATTGGTAGTTAGATTGGCTATTGAGCATCTTAATAAGTCAGTGTGCATGGCATCCTGTGATGTCTCTTCCTGTGTCATGCCCTCTGTTCCTGAGATAACACTTCTTAAACGATATATATTTTCTCTCAAAAATCAAGACTCTGGCGCTGTGAGAGCAGCAGCCTAATGAAGCAGCTTCTGGGTTTCTTTTATTTTTGTGTGTCTGATTTATTTTTTATTATTATTTTGTTTGTTTTTGTTTTTAGAAAACAATCATCATGCTTCATATACACTTTTTTCCTGTTTTTATGGTCCTTTTGCTGTTCTCATCACTTTTTGTGGTTGGGAGCTGGGCACTGTGAGAGTGGCGCAGAGTGGCATTGTGTTTAGGTACACACACGGCCAGCTGTTAGCACTCTCCAAAACAACGCATCTTCCTGGAGACAGGCACGAGATCCCAGTGGAGCTCAGGAGGAGTGGTTGCAGAGCTGGTGCGAAGCTGAGAGCAAAAAGGAGAAGAATTAAACTTACAGTACCATCTGTTATCATGGGGAACGTGAGGTCCTTGGAAAATAAAATGGAAGAACTGTGTGCGCTGATTCAGACCCTGTGGGAGTTTTTGTTTTTGTAAATGAGAAGTGGTGCAATTTCAGGCATGTTACTGTGAAGGAACGTCTCTGCTCCTCGGACATTGAACTTTTAGCCATGAGTATGCGCCCATATTATTTACCATGTCAATTCTCCTGTGCCACGATAAGCAGTGTTTGCATCCCGCTGTCAGCTAATCAGACAGCAGCGTGCAGCATTATACACAAGACTGTTTCTAGGCTACAATGTCAACATCCTGAAGCATTTGTGACCATAAACTGTGATTTTAACCAAGTTAATCTGGACTCTATTCTCCCAATGTTTCACCAGTTTGTTGACTGTTTCACAAGAGAAAATAGAACACTGGACTCTGTGAACCACATGAGGATGACAATAATATATATACAGTATCTCACAAAAGTGAGTACACCCCTCACATTTTGGTAAATATTTTATTACATCTTTTCATGTGATAACACTCTGCTACAATGTAAAGTTGTGAGTGTACAGCCAGTATAACAGTGTAAATTTGCTGTCCCCTCAAAATAACTCAACACACAGCCATTAATGTCTAAACTGTTGGCAACAAAAGTGAGTACACCCCTAAGTGGAAATGTCCAAATTGGGCCCAATTAGCCATTTACCCTCCCCGGTGTCATATGACTCGTTAGTGTTACAAGGTCTCAGGTGTGAATGGGGAGCAGGTGTGTTAAATTTGGTGTTATCACTCTCACACTCTCGCAGGTCCTGTCCACACAACCATGGGTATTTTTAAAACTAGAATATATGGTTTAGAACCATATAATTTAAACACCAACATTACATATTATACTTTATTTATTCATTTGAATAGAAAATTAATAAAATATCATGTTTATAGTCAAAAATAAAAACCCGCCAGTTGCATCAAAAACCATCCCAGATTTTATCAACCCACCCAATGCACTTTTTCCCGGTGAGACGTGACCAAAAGAAACCCAATTGGGTGGAAACCTGCCCAATCTGGCAACACTCCTTGTGAAGTCTGCGTCTCAGGCTTCTGATTGGCCAACATGGCTTTACAGTTGGCTTTAAGGTGGCATGGCTTTAAGGTGGCTTTACCACCTCTTGGTTTTGCATTCTCTTGACAGCGTTTCAGACCGCGTTTTTTGCGTTTTCATGTGGACGAGATTTTTTTAAAAACGAAGGAGGAAAAACTTTTTTAAAAATACCCATGTATGTGTGGGGTAGGCCTCATACTGGTCACTGGAAGTTTAATATGGCACCTCAGGGCAAAGACCTCTCTGAGGATCTGAAGAAAAGAATTGTTGTTCTAAAGATGGCCTAGGCTATAAAAAGATTGCCAAGACCCTGAAACTGAGCTGCAGCACAGTGGGCAAGACCATACAGTGGTTTTACAGGACAGGTTCCACACAGAACAGGCCTCGCCATGGTTGACCAAATAAGTTGAGTGCACGTGCTCAGTGTCATATCAAAAGGACAGGGTCTGAGAGAGTGTGAGAGCAATAACACCAAATTTAACACACCTGCTCCCCATTCACACCTGAGACCTTGTAACACTAATGAGTCACATGACACCGGGGAGGGTAAATGGCTAATTGGGCCCAATTTGGACATTTCCACTTAGGGGTGTACTCACTTTTGCGGAGGTTGTCTTTGGGAAATAGATGTTAGAGTGCTGCCAGCATTGCTGCAGAAGTTGAAGGGGTGGAGGGTCAGCCTGTCAGTGCTCAGTGTAACCCTGTCAACTTAGAGGGTTACTATTATTACTAAAATGTTACATTTTTGTTGTTTGGGATTTCTGGAATGTCAGTGTAAAGTCACTATTTTGATTGTATACTGTTAAAAAGTTATGTATTGTTTTTATGTTGAATTTATGTTGAAACGGAAGTGAGTTGGTCAGTTTATGTTGAGGAGAAAAGTAGAGAGAGTAAACCACGCCCCTATGTGGACACTGTACTTTTCAGCACAGTGCAACAACGGAGGGTAGCCGACAGCACAGCAGGCTCCATCCAGGAGTGTTTTTTTTCCTCTGTGCAAAAGACCTTTTTTCTCCACTTCGGTTGTGAAAACCTCGTCAGGCTACAGTTAAAAGCTGTTTTCCTCAATGGAGGTTCGCTGTGAATAAACTGCAACCACTGTTGGTGAGTTGAGAACTTTGAAGTGAACAATAGAGGCGAATGCATACCAGCTTATAGCTAGCGGCTAACGGTTAGCGCCGCTAAGCTAATGTTGCTAAGCTAGCGCCACATTTTTTGAGTTGCTAAAGTAGTTTTTTGTACATGTAGAGTTTTTTTTGACGTACTCAAATGTTATGTTAAAATCTATATTGTGTTAAATGTTGTGTGTGTGTTTGATAGAGATTCAGTGCACTGATTGAAGATTTTCTAACTATAGTTCCTCTGTGGCGTTGTGTTCCCTTTGGTAAGATAAAACACTTATCAGAATTTATTTTACTTCACTGTGATTTACACTGGAAGAATGTTTAAGTTTATTAATATGATGCATTACATATAAATATGATTGCTTAGAGTCTTTCTGACTGTGTTACACAGGTCAGGTTTTTTTTTTGTTGATATTGGTTGGATTGGACAAACGAAGATTTCATCCAGGGATGACGAGCCACTCCACCAGGACCCATAGTGAAGATTTCTGGATTTGAAAGAACTTTGAGTTTCCCTGGATGAACTGTGATCCACATTGTTTCTGCCTGTGTGGTAGGACTAAACCTGCACTCACCTGCTCCTCTGTGCACACCACTTGGAGAACAAGGAATTGAAACCTTCGCACTTATTAGTTAGGTGTTTACAAAGACTATCAAAAAATCCCCGGGGTTTAGGTTTATGTTTTGTTTATTATTTTTCTCATTTTGTTTTATGGGCCCATGATTTTCTTTTGTAATATTGCACATATTTTAAGAAGTGTGAATAATACATTGTTATTATCTCAAACATCCCGTCTCTGTCTCATTAGTTACTCATTCTGCTCCAGTAGCCGAACCTTCATAACTGTTCCATCACCTGAGCATTTAAGCTAAACACTTGATCAACTGGGTGTTACATCAGACCATATGCTGCACACTGCATCAAATCTGTCGTCCAAGAAGGAAGCCTCTACTAAAGATGATGCACAAGAAGGCCCACATACACTTTGCTGAAGACAAGCAGACTAAGGACATGGATTACTGAAACATTAATGTCCTGTGGTCCGATGAGACCAAGATAAACTTATTTGGTTCAGATGGTGTCATGCGTGTGTGGCGGCAACCAGGTGAGGAGTACAAAGGCAAGTGTGTCTTGCCTACAGTCAAGCATGATGGTGGGAGTGTCATGGTCTGGGCCTGCATGAGTGCTGCTGACACTGAGGAGCTACAGTTCACTGAGGGAACCATGAACGCCAACATGTACTGTGACACACTAAAGCAGAGCATTATCCCCTCCCTTTGGAGACTGGGCCGCAGTGCAGTATTCCAACATGATAAAGTCCCCAAACACACCTCCAAGACAGACTGGCCAAGCATGTCTCCAGACCTAAACCCTATTGAGCATCTATGGGGCATCCTCAAATGGAAGGTGGGGGAGCACAAGGTCTCTAACATCCACCAGCTCTGTGGTGTCATCATGGAGGAGTGGAAGAGGACTCCAGTGTAAAGCTCTGGTGAACTCCATGCCCAAGAGGGTTAAGGCAGTGCTGGAAAATAATGGTGGCCACACAAAATATTGACACTTTGGGCCCAATTTGTACATTTGCACTTAGGGGTGTACTCACTTTTGTGAGATATATACAGGGGTTGGACAATGAAACTGAAACACTGCCCAATTTAGTGTTGGAGGTTTCATGGCTAAATTTGACCAGCCTGGTGGCCAATCTTCATTGATTGCACATTCCACCAGTAAGAGCAGAGTGCGAAGGTTTAATTAGCAGAGTAATAGCACAGTTTTGCTTAAAATATTGCAATGCACACAACATTATGGGTGACATATCAGAGTTCAAAAGAGGACAAATTGTTGGTGCACGTCTCGCTGGCGCATCTGTGACTAAGACAGCAAGTCTTTGTGATGCATCAAGAGCCACGGTATCCAGGGTAATGTCAGCATACCACCAAGAAGGACGAACCGCATCCAACAGGAGTAACTGTGGACGCAAGAGGAAGCTGTCTGAAAGGGATGTCTGGGTGCTAACCCGGATTGTATCCAAAAAACATAAAACCACAGCTGCCCAACTCACTGCAGAATTAAATGTGCACCTCAACTCTCCTGTTTCCACCAAAATTGTCCTTCAGGAGCTCCACAGGGTCAATGTACATGGCCGGGCTGCTATAGCCAAACCTTTGGTCACTCGTGCCAATGCCAAATGTTGGTTTCAATGGTGCCAGCAGGGAAAATCTTGGGCTGTGGACAATGTGAAACATGTATTGTTCTCTGATGAGTCCACCTTCACTGTCTTTCCCACATCCGGGAGAGTTACGGTGTGGAGAAGCCCCAAAGAAGCGTACCACCCAGACTGTTGCATGCCCAGAGTGAAGTATGGGGGTGGATCAGTGATGGTTTGGGCTGCAATATCATGGCATTCCCTAGGCCCAATACTTGTGCTAGATGGGCGCGTCACTGCCAAGGACTACCAAACCATTCTGGAGGACCATGTGCACCCAATGGTTCAAACATTGTATCCTGAAGGCGGTGCCGTGTATCAGGATGATAATGCACCAATACGCACAGCAAGACTGGTGACAGAGTGGTTTGATGAACATGAAAGTGAAGTTGAACATCTCCCATGGCCTGCACAGTCACCAGATCTAAATATTATTGAGCCACTTTGGGGTGTTTTGGAGGAGTGAGTCAGGAAACGTTTTCCTCCACCAGCATCACATAGTGACCTGGCCACTATTCTGCAAGAAGAATGGCTCAAAATCCCTCTGGCCACTGTGCAGGACTTGTATCTGTCATTCCCAAGATGAACTGATGCTGTATTGGCCGCAAAAGGAGGCCCTACACCATACTAATGAATTATTGTGGTCTAAAACCAGGCGTTTCAGTTTCATCGTCCAACCCCTGTATGTATATATATATATATATATATATATATATACACATATATATATGTGTGTGTGTGTGTGTATGCACAGAAATTGCTGCCACCCATAAGGAATATTTTAAATAAATTCTGTTTATAAATTTTAAAAACATACTGTCACTGAATTTTCGTTATTTTTCCATGGAACTGGATTACAGGAAAAGCATTTAGTATCCACTATCAATCTGGTGTTGACAGAGTCATTAATTCTGTCAAATACCAGGATAGTTCAGGCCAAGTCCTGCCAAACGATTTAGACCTGGCCATATATATAGGGTTCAAAAATATGATGAGCCAAACATACTTCCATATCAACATAAAAATAACCCACACAAATCAGTCTTTCAATGACCATCTCTCTCTCCAGCTTGCAATAGGAGACCAGTCCAGAACTCTAATGACAGCATGTGGCCTGAATTGAATTGAATATTCCTCATGCACGTCTTAAGAATATAAATGCTGTGTAGTTAACCTTGCTAGACATAGAGAGGGACTCAGAGTTGTTCCTTCTTGGACAAGCATCAGATTTGTGTTTGGTACAATCATGTTTAAGTAAAACTTTGTTCATATATGTTATTGCATGTGTTCTTTTTCATATGTTATTTTTGTGTTTTTCATAGAGGAATCCAGCATTTCTGTAGGGCATTGTTTATCTGCCCTTGGAAAATGCATTTATAATACTTGAAACCATGTTAACAGACGATTTAAGGTAAATAAAATATAACATCAGGTTCATTGATGGAAATTTTATCTTATCTCTTATACTTCAATGCACAGTACTAATCAAGAAGTAAAAAAGCAATTACAATCTTCTCTTTAGAAATTAATTTCAAAAGTGAGCGGGGGATACACACTTGTGCCTATACACATGCACTTTGATTGCAAGCAAATATTTAATTTCCAAGGGTACATAACATGCTTTTTTATTGAACACTGGAAACAATGGGTATCATTCTGCATAGAGAAGAAAAATTTAGCTTGGAAGCTAAACTCCATTAGCCTCCTTTACATCAATGATGGAGGAGGGCACATGGCTTGTCAGTCATATGACAAGCCATGTGCAAGTGGAATATTAATGTATCCCACAGCTGACACTCTAGTGAGATCTATATTGTTATCCTGCTGGAAAAAGTGTACCTGAGTTGGATCCTAAGCTAATGTCACATAAAGCACTTGGTAAAAGTCCTTAGTCCTATAGCATCGGTAAAACCTTTTTGTCCTGGCTTTGAAGAGTGTATCATAAACTCAAAAAAGCTAATCTTCACAATAAAATTACAATCAGGAGATTTTGGACCAAATTTAGGCCCTGTCCACACGAACACAGGTATTTTTAAAACCGCAGCTTTTTATGCAGTTTGGCCGGTCGTCCACACGCCTAACGGTCACTAAAACCGAACATTTTTGAAAACTCCTGCCAGGGTGAAGTTTTTGAAGGGTGAAGAAAAAACTCTGGTTGTTTATCATGTAGACACTGAAACCGGAGATTTTTGGCTTGTGAACAGGGTTGCCAGATTGGACTGAAGATTTCCAGCCGAACTAAAGCTTAAAACCCACCCATTTAAAAAAAATACCAGTCCAAAATGAGTACTGTTATAACTAATACAATAACAAACAGTTACAACAATTAATAACTTTGTGATATCGGCTTAACGAGTAGAACAATTACAACAACCCGCTAATCATGACTGAAGTATGACTGGACAGGACTCTCCTGAACCTTATTGGTTAAACTGAACCATATAATTTAAACGTCAACATTACATATTACACTTTCTTGTAAAGTTTGTTTGAATATAAAATTAATAAAATATAATGTCTATAATCAAAAATAAAAACCTGCCAGTTGCATCAAAAACCAGCCCAGATTGTATCAACCCGCCCAATGCACTTTTTCCCGGTGAGACGTGAAGAAAGAAGCCCAAATGGGTGGAAACCCACCCAATCTGGCAACACTGCTTGTGAAGTCACTGGCTTAGGCTTCTGATTGGCCAACATGGCTTTATGGTTGAGATTATATTGCTACCTGTTGGTTTTGCATGCTCTTGACAGCGCTTCAGACCGCGTTTTTGCGTTTTCATGTGGACGAGATTTATTTTAAAAACAAAGGAGGAAAAACTCTGCATAAGACAATGTAGACTTCAAACTACAAATAAAATACATGGTCCTTATTTAAGCTGTGTTATAGCCAGTATTAAAATCAGTCACTTAATATATATTTTGCCAGAGTTATTTGTCCAAATCCTATGTGATTTATTCTTATATTTAATAATATAGCATTCATATACACCAATCAGTGTATCACTGTGTATTCTGACACCTTTCTGGATCAACTACACAGGCCAGCTCCTGTGCTTCGCTCCCCATGTGCATCAATAAACCTTGGCCACCCATGACCTTGTCACCAGTTCATCACTGTTCTACTATTCTTTTATTGGGCCACTTTTGATAGATACTGACCACTGCAGACCAGGAACACCTCACAAAAGCTGCAGTTTTGGAGATGCTCTGACCCAATGGTCTAGCCTTCTCAATTTGGCCCTTGTCAAACTCACTCAAATCCTTACACCTGCCTATTTTTCCTGCTTCTAACACATCAACTTTGAGTCCAAAATGTTCACTTCAGACCTAATATATTCCATCCACTGATAGGTGCCATGACGAGGAGATAAACAGTATTCACTTTTCCTGTCAGTGCTCAAAATGTTATGCCTGATTGTTGTATCTAGACTATTATTGAGTCAACTTAAAAAAACATTTATTTAAAATATAGGATTTAATCATCAAAGTAAGAATCTTCAAATAAGAAAACAAAATAACAAATCCAAAAACACAATGTCAATTTAGACAAACCAGAAAAGGTAGGTATAGTTTGTGAATTAAATTCTTAATGCTGATTGGACGAGACATCTGTCACTCAAGATTTACAAGACGGCTGTGGCAGTAGAAAATGTATATGAACACAGCTCTGTTCTTATAGCCCTCAAATCATTTTATCTGGAATAATTTTGTCTTCAAAACATACATGCGTTCTTTAGATGTGTTTTTAGACATTGCGAACTAATCTTTATGCTATGATATGCTATCAGTATATCTAAAATCACATCATATACCTTCACAAGTACCTTTGAATGAATTCCATTTTCTTATCAATATAGTTTTTTTTTTGTGTTTGCTTTAAAATATTTAAAGTTGCACTATAAAAAATGGTTTAAAGTGAACCCAGAAGTCCACACATGAAAGAAGTAAAGTTAGATACACAATTTCCTACTTCTTGTATATCTTGAGTCTCGTCCAATCAGCGGTTGTCTCGTCCAGTCATCGGTTCAGACCTGGTCATATATATGGCATTCAACCATATGATGAGCCAAACATACTCCCATATCCACATCAAAATAGATTAAAAAAACTACAATAGTACACAAATTCGTCATAGCCTCAATCCCCTTTAAATTTCATATGAAAACGGCGGCAGACTCTCCCCATCTTTCAGCGCCTTCTTCAATCCGAAAACCGCAGAATGAGGATCAAAGGACAAGTGTGTGTGAGATCACGAAGACTCATATTTGGCTTGTTCAGTACTCAAATGTTATACACATCTATGCAATACAGTGGAATGCTGCAATAAGTTTACCATCCTACCCTGTTAGTCAAACGTTTTGACACACCTTCTAATCCCATGGTCTTTCCTGATGTTTATTTCTTGTAAAACAATGCTGAAGGTGGCCGAAATACACAATAATCTCATTTGAACAGTTGATATTGAGATATGTCTGCTACTGATGCTCTGTAAAGCCTTCATAACGGCTCTAATCTGAGGCGCTGTTAATTGGTGATTTCTGAGGCTGGCAACTCTAAATGAACTTCTCCTCTGCAGCAGAGGTTTCATCATGGTGCTTGATGGGTTTTGCAAATGCACGTGACAATACTGTTCTTGCAAGAACTATTCCAGAACACCTGACCTTCATGTCTTAAAATAACAACTGACTGTTGTTTTTTGTCATTACATATGGATTACTTAAGTCCACGTGTGTTATTTCATAGTTTTGAAATCTCCAGTATTGTTCTAGAATCGAGTTGTACACCAAATATATTTTCGTACACCGAGGTCAAATTGACTCGAAAATTCGAATCAAATACCAAAAATTCGAACACAGGGGTGGTCAAGGAACGAGGTATATATATATATATATATATATATATATATATATATATATATATATATATATATATATACACTATATTGCCAAAAGTATTCGCTCACCCATCCAAATAATCAGAATCAGGTGTTCCAATCACTTCCATGGCCACAGGTGTATAAAATCAAGCACCTAGGCATGCAGACTGTTTTTACATTTGTGAAAGAATGGGTCGCTCTCAGGAGCTCAGTGAATTCCAGCGTGGAACTGTGATAGGATGCCACCTGTGCAACAAATCCAGTCGTGAAATTTCCTCGCTCCTAAATATTCCACAGTCAACTGTCAGCTGTATTATAAGAACGTGGAAGTGTTTGGAAACGACAGCAACTCAGCCACAAAGTGGTAGGCCACGTAAACTGATGGAGCGAGGTCAGCGGATGCTGAGGCGCATAGCGCGAAGAGGTCGCCAACTTTCTGCAGAGTCAATCGCTACAGACCTCCAAACTTCATGTGGCCTTCAGATTAGCTCAAGAACAGTGCGCAGAGAGCTTCATGGAATGGGTTTCCATGGCCGAGCAGCTGCATCCAAGCCATACATCACCAAGTGCAATGCAAAGCGTCGGATGCAGTGGTGTAAAGCACGCCGCCACTGGACTCTAGAGCAGTGGAGACGCGTTCTCTGGAGTGACGAATCGCGCTTCTCCATCTGGCAATCTGATGGACGAGTCTGGGTTTGGCGGTTGCCAGGAGAACGGTACTTGTCTGACTGCATTGTGCCAAGTGTAAAGTTTGGTGGAGGGGGGATTATGGTGTGGGGTTGTTTTTCAGGAGCTGGGCTTGGCCCCTTAGTTCCAGTGAAAGGAACTCTGAATGCTTCAGCATACCAAGACATTTTGGACAATTCCATGCTCCCAACTTTGTGGGAACAGTTTGGAGCTGGCCCCTTCCTCTTCCAACATGACTGTGCACCAGTGCACAAAGCAAGGTCCATAAAGACATGGATGACAGAGTCTGGTGTGGATGAACTTGACTGGCCTGCACAGAGTCCTGACCTCAACCCGATAGAACACCTTTGGGATGAATTAGAGCGGAGACTGAGAGCCAGGCCTTCTCGTCCAACATCCGTGTGTGACCTCACAAATGCGCTTCTGGAAGAATGGTCAAAAATTCCCATAAACACACTCCTAAACCTTGTGGACAGCCTTCCCAGAAGAGTTGAAGCTGTTATAGCTGCAAAGGGTGGACCAACGTCATATTGAACCCTATGGATTAGGAATGGGATGTCACTTAAGTTCATATGCGAGTCAAGGCAGGTGAGCGAATACTTTTGGCAATATAGTGTATATATTTAAATACTCACTTGCCTGTCAATAACCATTTAGTGCACTTTTAAATAATAAAAATATTAGTTGAGGTGATTTTGTATTTTAAAATTAATAGAAGTGATGGTCAGGTGACCACACAATTTTTATTGTATATATTCATATTTTCATTGTATATTTTCATAATAGTGAAATTTGTTTGGTTGCTTTGTTCACTTGCAAAATCTTTATTGTGGATTATGATCCTTGCTGAAAAAAAATGTAATATGATATTTTTTGCCAGATCTCCAACCCCTAATCTCAGCAAATATCACCACCAACTTTACACCCTTATACCATTGTAGTTAATGATAGACTAGCCTCTAATACTATGAAATGTAAAATAAATCAGTGTTAATTATAAAATATAGGAATACAATAAATTTTAAATCACATTTACTCTGTCAAAGCTCTCCTATGTGTGCTTATTTCTTTGTGCTCCCATGAAACTATTTTAGTACATTTTACTATTAATTAGTATGTTCCTAGATTAAGTACCTCATATGCTGATCACTCTTTAGTCAATTTATTTGAGCCCAGCATATTCTTAGTACATTTAATTAAATATTAGACAAAATGATATGTAAATGCATTCAGAAACTTGGTGGCTCTATCCTACAAGCATTTTAGTGCTTTACTAAATAGTTTTTTCAAACTAAGCAAACCACACAATGAAAATTACACTGACTCATTCTAAAGAGACAGTGAGCTACAAATACAGAATTACTTTGACTGCAGCAAGTACTGAAGATAAATATTTTATTTTGCATTTAATTGCGGTTTATGGCCCAGAGCACACCATGAGACAAACTCTAATATGATCCTAATGGTTATTGTCTTTGCTGCCTCTTCTATAAAGCTCCTGAACATCTGCTACAGAGCCCAAGCAACAAACAACACTGTCATTTTTTATGCCATCTGTCTTACTGGTGCAGATGATGCATGGCCTTTCCTGAAATAGGACTATGACAACAATGCTTAGTGATAGCAATAGATCAGAAACGATTCATGCCTGACATATTTGCATGCTTGTGTAGAAGAATAGAAAAGCAGATAGATGGGATTGGAAGGTTGAGAGTTCAAATCCCAGGATCAGGCAGTATTACAAGTTAAGTTAAGTTGCCTGGTAAACCCCTGACTTTTGGTGTCTGTTATGTCAAACGGTTTATGCTCTTGATATTAGTTTATTTTCCCATAGTTTATTTTGTTTGTACTTTTGATTTTGACACTGTTTTTAGACAAGTGGATTTTCTCATTGAAGTTTCAATGAAGCTCCACTGTGCCAGCACCTGTACCAGAGTCCATATCTGTCACCTGACAGATTACTAATACGATCCCATGCAGCAGGTAATGCAGCAGGCAAACTTGAGGGTCTCTAGGCATAAGTGGCACAGGGTCCTCTTGTAGGAGAGCAGAGGCAGCAGAAGATAGCCATGCTGGGCACTGTACCTGCACCTATGTCTGTTTCTACTCACAGAAATTCAAAACATTTTTTTTGCATAATATCCTAAAGCAGCATACTCCAGTGATAAATAGCACAGTTCCAATAAAGATTGTCAGGCCTGCGGATGAAAATGTCTCAGGTTGCTTGTCACCCTGAGACGGGAACAAGACGCCATGTCATGACTTGACACTATGTGAACCACTCTCACAGAGCCAATTTATTGGCTTAAAGGGGTCAGGGGATGTAGTGGCATGCACCAGCATGGCCGTAAAAGGACATATCACCAGATTCTAATTGTCTGAAGAAAGACAATAGCCATGCATGTCAAGCAACACAGTGTCTCGTTCCCATTTCTCAGGGAACTGGGTTATATACGTAACTCAACACTGCATCATGGTTTAATTCTATGGGAACACCAATACCCACACTGCCAATTGAGGAAAATTGCCTGCCCCAGAGGATTGGCAAAGGGGACCTCTGATAGCCCCTCCAGTACCACAGGAAGGTCCCAGGAGGGGACTGCAGAAAGGTCTTGGTTGTCTAGCACCAGACAAGAAAAAATAAATCAAAGGGTGCCTCCCGACAGATGCACCAAGTATGGGTGCATGGCTAGCTGATATAACATCAGGGAGGTAACACGTGGCCTGACGTCAAGAAATGGCTGTCTAATTTAGACTCATCTAAATTAATTAAATCTAAATTAATCTACAAGCAGCTCCTCAAATGCCACTGACTGCAGAGTTTGCTCTACCACCACCAATGATTTGCTGCTGACATCTCCTTAGAGCCCAATGCACAGCAATAGATCATTTGGTTTGGAAGAAGTTACCTTTAAAGTCCGGGGAAAGGGCTAGAAAAAGGGCAACTCCTGTCTCAGGCTCTGCTTCCACCAACTCTACCTGCAAGCCCTGTGATCACTGCCAGCACACTGCCTCAGCAGATACAAGACCCAAACCACATCAAGCAGGTTCCTGACTTGAAAATAAAGCCAGACACGAATGGAGTACAATTGTTTAACAATAGGTTTTAGCAATCTTATAATAGGAAATACCCAATGCATTTGACTATATTAAATTAATTATTTGCTTCAAAGTCATTCTGAGGTTTCATGTCATTTGAATCCTTTCATATCACTAACCTAGATATCATCAACAGAAAGAGGGCTGTTTCAATTAATGCCTTTCTGCTGAGCAATTCAAGCCACTATTATTAATCTTGTGTGAATGAAATATAAAGGGCAGGACCAGAATAGTAACAAATAGTTTCTAACAGCTCAGTAGTTGTGATATTCATACGCCTTTGGCCATCACCCAGCATAACTAGAGATTTCTATGTGTAAATTGAGTGAACAATTCTGTAGGTTAGATTCATTTATTCTGTACAATAGCCTTGCAAGTCTGAACATGCTTGAGAGAACCAGCATCAATGAAAGTGAGATTAATGTGCTTCAACAGTACAAGGTGTATGATATTTTAGCATCACCCCACTCTTTCTGCTCTATGACCCCTAAAGAATGTGGGAAGGTCACTCTTAATAGAATCTTTTTTAGATTTATTTATTAAAGAAAACTTGGGTTCGGCTTTTGTCTTCTGTTTTCAGAAACTCAAGTAAAGTCACTAATAATTAAACCCAGACCTAAATATACAATCCTAAATTTACAATATACATACCTAATTTTACAGTCTAAATATAAAACTACTAACTATGCTCAACAATTGTGGGTTTACTATTGTGAATATAGTGTAGAGTGCAATATTTAATAAATCATGAATAATAAATCAACCTCTTAACTAAAGCCCTAACCCTAACCTTAATTCATTCCTGAAATATGCAGAAGAAAGAATCATTTGACCAGTGCCATGTCATGGTCATAACATGACATGACATCCCCTGCCAGTATGCTGTTTTAGGCCCTGAAAAGCCAGATGCTATAAAAAAAATTATACCTTTGCCAGCATAACAGCTTCTACCAAATGTATCTCAATAGGTTCTAGATACCATAAAGTAAGGTTACAGAATCCAGTTCACCTCGTAGCCCTCCTGTTTCAAAGTTGTGTTTTGATGGGCATAGAACAGATTCCTTTACTGGAGCAGGAATTTTTCTCTTTCCTGGGCAAAGGGACCATTGATTCTAGTACTCAAGAGAGCTAGGGGACTGCATCTGATTTTGGATCTGTGCACCTTAAATCATACTCTTGTACTACAGGTTCAAGATGTATGTACCCCTCAAACTCATTGTGTCACAATCAGGTCAGAGGACTGGTTTGTCATAATAGATCTAAAATCACATATTTGCATTAAGATTTGTCCAGAACACAGGAAGTTTCTCAGGTTCACATTCAGGGCTTAAGCCGCCCAATATCGAGTCTTTTTGGTCTAGCTCTGTCACTATACATCTTCATAAAATCTATGGATGCATCCCTGGCTCCTTTGAAACTCCAGGGCATTTGTGTACTGAATTACATCAATATATAATTTTAGCACAGTCAAAAAAGCTGGCAGCAAGGCATTGAGATGTCATGCTTGCCCATATCAGGTGCATGGGGCTCAGGTTGAACCTTAAACTTCAGTGCTCTAGCCAGGGGCATCCCCTTGCTCAGTGTTTGTGCCTCAGCAGGCTGATCCTCTTCACACATATTCATCAGGTTCTACAGCTTGGACGTAGCCTTGACCCCAGATTCCAGTGTCCTTTGGGGTTGATCTGATCTGAGCAACACCCAGCAGCTGTCTGTACCAAGTCATATAGCCTTGAGGGGCAGGTACTCTTTTTCAATTACTAAGTGGCAACACTTGTATTGACATTCCCATAGCAACAAGACATGAAACAGCACCAAATTCTCTTGACAGGCAACGGATGTAACACAGTTCCCTGACAAGGGAACAAAATGCTGCAAATTTCTGCAAACGGAGCTGGAGATTTGGTCAGGATTAATGGTGTCCTCAATGCTGAGAAACTACATCAGGTTATGTATGTAACACAGTACCCTGAAAAGGGAACGAGACACTGCATCATAATGGATAAGTATCTTCCTCTGTTTGTTTTCAATCGAACTCATTGCTGTGTCATGGCTGATGCTATGGGAATGCTTCTATATGGAAGTTGTATCTGATGCTCTGTGTAAAATAAAGCCGATTTATCGGTTCAGGTAGGTCATGTGACGAAGCAGAGTGTACCAGCAAGACCATGAAAGGGCATCTATGTCAAATACTCCAGCTTCTTTGTCTTTAGAAAGTGTGAGTGGATGCCTAGGGTGTGCCTAGGGATGCAGTATCTCATTCGCCTTCTACATACTACATATGTAAACTGGTGTAGTTCCCTTTCCAGGGAACTCAATGCTGCATCATGGCTCATGCTTTGGGAACAGCAATACCAAGGCCACCAGACGCTGGGGGAAATGTCTGTTCTGAGGTTGTGAAAAAGCACAAATGAGCCAGGAGCAGAGCATCATTAGCCCTGTAAGACCCAGGACCCAGAAGGCAAGAGAACAGAGAACAGGCACGTGACTCGCAGCAATGGCTGCGATGAGCAATGGCTCAAAAAGCCATGTCTGCCGGAACTCTAGCACTGTACTAACAGGGCAGTGAACTAGATCATGATGATGGTGATTACACCAAAGGCAAAAGTTAAAAATAGTCTCCACAACCTTGGTTGGGAGATTGCAGTCTAGGAGCTGGTCCCCCTCAGGGGCCAGACCAGAGATACTAAATCTCAGGGAGGGAGTGGCAGCTGTTAAGGACCATTCCCTGACCCAAGAGGGGGGTGTCTTTCGAAAGAGTCTTGTGACAATAACATGTCAATTGTATGTACTTCGCGCCGCCTTCCACCTCCATGCAGGCATCTCCCATTTTTTTCCAGACCTCCACACTGAGGTGTTCGAGGTTGTGGAATAATCCTCATTCTGCCCGTTTATTCTCCTCAGCCACTGCTGACTATTCAGCCATTGTGGGCCTTGATGAACATGGGTATGAGGCGATGCCTAGGGTTGAAGAGATGCTTGCGTGTTATCTCTCCCCTTCATTGGATGCATAGAGAAAGTCTGCATTCCCATTGAGGCCCTGTTGGGTCACATCTGCCTTAAAGGAAAGGCCTACAGTCCTGCAGGTTAAGCCAGTGCTGTGCTGCACACAATAGCAGTTTTAGAGCTGACCTGATAAAGGAGCTCATCTGCAGGAAGGTTGCTCACCTTCACAAAGTGCATGGAGGCTGCTCTGGCATCATTGCACAACGGGGCATCCATGTACCGAACTATCCAGATGATCGGCTCATTTTAGCTCAGTCAAGGGAAGTGGCAGGCAGGTATTGAGATGCCATGCTTGCCCACATGAGGTCTCTAAGTCTCAACCCAGTGAAGTGTGTGCTTTATCCCTCTCTGAGAACCACCTTCTTGGTTGATAGTTTGGGATTCAGCCATGATGCGGGTATGTTTGTCTCCCGCTAGGGGATTCCATCCTTTCTGCCTGTCTGCCTTCCAGGGTGCTCAGCTCATGACTTTAACAGTTAGAGCTATTCCTTTGGCTCTGCTACATATGAGACAGTTTCATCTATGACTAAGGAGCAGGAGTTTTCACCCCTTTTGAAGGTCACAAGGGTTCATCATGAGCTTCGTACCCTTCTTATGTGGACAGACCCTGGTTACTCACCTTGGGCGGGGGAGCTGTCCTTAACCCTCTATGGTATCATGTTGTCTCCAGGAATCCCTGCCCATGTCATTTAGGAGGGCTCCTGTCTCTCATGGCACACAGATTGCCTGAAGATGGGGGCTGTGTTTCTAGTGCTGAAACACTTTCTCATGAAACTCAGGGGCTACCTTTGGTGGTCAATCATTATGCCTGTCTGTGTTTGCATCCTCTGTTCAGGTTGGTGCACCACATCTGGCCCTAGGCAGAGACCAGATTCCTCTCATTGATGACGATTTATGCTCCAGAGCACATGATCAGGAAGCAGGCTTCCTGCTAAGGCAGGGGCTGAGGCCTGGGGAGTAGTACCTCCACCCGTAGGTGGTGGAATGCATATGGAAATTTTTGGCCAGGCAGAAGTGGCTATGTTTGCCTCTTATTAGTCGACCCAATTTTCTCTGTGGCTTTCTCTTTTCCCTTCTGGATGGTTCCCTTGAGAGATTTCCATCAGGAGTAGCCTCCTCTTTCAAATTATCCACCGTTGGTGATCCTTTAGTCCACCTGCTGAAAACGGCTTCACAAACAAACTGAAACCACTGCTCATAAATAATCCAGCGCTGACACCTTTCATTTCAACGGATGCATCTGATTACAGCTTAGGAGCTATGTTATCTCAGATTCATCCAGATGGTACAGCCGACTCTCTGCCGATTTTACAGCCGATTGTCTGTCCAGAATGCCCATTGACACTAAAGACGATGTGCACAGTGCAGAACCTGCATTACTTGCTGAAATAGACATGGTACAGGGTTAATGCTGCCCTGAACTTGCTCGCTTAAACACCCAAAATGCAGAGTGGATGGCAAAGAAACAAAAAGGATTTCCCTGTGTATACTTACTACCACATACACCATGAACTTTCAGTTGAGGCTTCAATCATTCTGCGTGGTGTCCCATGTCACTTCGCACTACACTCATGCACCTTGCTTATGAAGGACACCAAAGCATTGTGCGTACGAAACAATGACTATGTGAGCTGTATTGGTGGCCGCACATGGATACAATGGTCAGTGACTTCATAAAATCATGTACTGTTGTAAACAAAATGATAAGTCTGTGCACACACACCTGTGCCCGATGCAGCCGGTGGACCTACCGCAAGGACCTTTCCAAAATGTAGCTGTTGATGTGGTAGGCTGATTCAAGGCTGTTATGTATGACTGTCATTATGCCATAATGCTATTAGACTACTACCGTAAATGGCCTGAGGTGCCTTTTGCTTCATTTATCACCACTGGTACATTATTGGCATTAATAACCACAGTGTTCGCTCGAGAAGGCAACCCTGAATACATTGCCACTGACAATGGCAGTCAATTTTGCTCATTCTTGGATTTTTAGTCAATTTTGCTCATTCTTGGATTTCTTGAAAGACACTAGGATCACACACATTCTTACTAGTGTGTATCATACACAAGCAACTGGCGCTGTCAAACATTTCAACAGAGTCCGAGCTGCATCCAGATTGCTGTGTATGCAGCTGCACAAGCCATGGAAACAGGAAGTAAATGTATTCTTACATGTCTACTGAGCAACACCACATGCAACTACTAACAAAACTCCTTTCAAAATGATAAGAGGGTTAACACAAAACTAACACAAACTGCACATCCTTCCTGTACTTCCTCACAAGATTCTGCCAGGTAGGTAGTATGTTAAAGCCAAGCAAGAGAAAATAAGCCTTACACAGACGCCAAATAAAATGCAAAAATTCCTTCTTTTCAAACAGGAGATAAAGGGTGAGTGAGAAAACCATTCCTTCCAAAGAAAACAAAAATTCTAAAATTCTAAAAATTCTCACAACCTCTCACAGTACTTTCTTTCTCAATGAAGGGAGACAACAGAATGAAGTCCCTTTTTCCAAGTGTGCTGGGAAGGCGAAGGGGGATTTATTTGAGAACTTTCTAAAGCAGGGGTGTCCAATCTTACCTGGAAAGGGCCAGTGTGGGTGCAGGTTTTCATTCCAACTGAGCAGAAGCTACACCTGAGTCTACCGAAAGCCAAGATCAGTTGATTAGCCAGTTGGAATCAGGTGTAGCTTCTTCTTGGTTGGAATGAAAACCTGAACCCACACCAGCCCTTTCTGGATAAGATTGGACACCCCTGCTCTAAAGAATCCAAATACATACCCAAGTAGTGTTAGGAGTCCAATATGGATGAAGGACTATGTTGCTTGAGTAAAAAGCGATTGCCTCAGTTCATGTTAAAAGCAAAACAGTGTTAATTTAGAAAAAAGAAAAGAAAAGATAATTTCAGTAGTTATACAGTGCTGTTGTATGTGATTAGAAGTTGCTGTAAAGTTAAAGCATTTCTTTTATTCGAGGGGGGAACATGTGGTAACCAATAGATGGCGTTGTAGATTGTTCAGATGTTGCTCATGAGGAAAAAAAAAGAGAAGAGTAAAGGAGTGAGTTGAGATGAAAAATATGGTGCAGTGTCCATGTGCTTTCTTTAGTTTTGCTAAGCTTAAGGGAACACAACAAGATGGCAGTTGAAAAAAAGCTACTATTTCACCTAAAATTAAAATTGATTAAGCCTAGGCAAATCACCTACATGCTAGCTACATACTCTATGCCTATTTTTGCTGACTGAATCATTCAATTCATTTTAATTTTAATCACAGAGCACTGTTAATAATGGACATTGCCTCAAAGCAGATTTCAGAATAAAAATCACAAAGTTTCAAATTAAATTTATATTTATCTTTAATGATTAAGCCAGATGCAGTAATGGCAAGGAACTGCCAAGGAACATGACGCCTCCTTGAGGCGATATGAGAAAGAAAGAGGAATTAGACTCAAAAGGGAGCACATCCTCATATGGGTGATACCAGAGAGTGTGACTATATACACTATATTGCCAAAAGTATTCGCTCACCCATCCAAATAATCAGAAGCAGGTGTTCCAATCACTTCCATGGCCACAGGTGTATAAAATCAAGCACCTAGGCATGCAGACTGTTTTTACAAACATTTGTGAAAGAATGGGTCGCTCTCAGGAGCTCAGTGAATTCCAGCGTGGAACTGTGATAGGATGCCACCTGTGCAACAAATCCAGTCGTGAAATTTCCTCGCTCCTAAATATTCCACAGTCAACTGTCAGCTGTATTATAAGAACATGGAAGTGTTTGGGAACGACAGCAACTCAGCCACGAAGTGGTAGGCCACGTAAACTGACGGAGCGGGGTCAGCGGATGCTGAGGCGCATAGTGCGAAGAGGTCGCCAACTTTCTGTAGAGTCAATCGCTACAGACCTCCAAACTTCATGTGGCCTTCAGATTAGCTCAAGAACAGTGCGCAGAGAGCTTCATGGAATGGGTTTCCATGGCCAAGCAGCTGCATCCAAGCCATACATCAAGTGCAATGCAAAGCGTCGGATGCAGTGGTGTAAAGCACGCCGCCACTGGACTCTAGAGCAGTGGAGACACGTTCTCTGGAGTGACGAATCGCACTTCTCCATCTGGCAATCTGATGGACGAGTCTGGGTTTGGCGGTTGCCAGGAGAACGGTACTTGTCTGATTGCATTGTGCCAAGTGTAAAGTTTGGTGGAGGGGGGATTATGGTGTGGGGTTGTTTTTCAGGAGCTGGGCTTGGCCCCTTAGTTCCAGTGAAAGGAACTCTGAATGCTTCAGCATACCAAGACATTTTGGACAATTCCATGCTCCCAACTTTGTGGGAACAGTTTTGGAGCTGGCCCCTTCCTATTCCAACATGACTGTGCACCAGTGCACAAAGCAAGGTCCATAAAGACATGGATGACAGAGTCTGGTGTGGAGGAACTTGACTGGCCTGCACAGAGTCCTGACCTCAACCCGATAGAACACCTTTGGGATGAATTAGAGCGGAGACTGAGAGACAGACCTTCTCGTCCAACATCAGTGTGTGACCTCACAAATGCGCTTTTGGAAGAATGGTCAAAAATTCCCATAAGAACACTCCTAAACCTTGTGGACAGCCTTCCCAGAAGAGTTGAAGCTGTTATAGCTGCAAAGGGTGGACCGACGTCATATTGAACCCTATGGATTAGGAATGGGATGTCACTTAAGTTCATATGCGAGTCAAGGCAGGTGAGTGAATACTTTTGGCAATAGAGTGTATATTCAACTGGAGTTGTGTAACTATGAGCTGTTGAGCAACTTATAAATAAGCTCAATTTCTGAAATGCAATTCTTATTAATAGCACCTGACTAGTTTCATGAATTCCACTTTGAAAAACAGAAAAAAATAGAGTGCCCAAAATGTCTTCTATATATTTTCCATGGTTTATGTGGAAGAATTTTAGTGACCTGCACAGAGCCCTGACCTCAACCTCAATAGACATGGCTGGGATGAATTGTAAAGCTGACTGCACAAGACCTTCTCATAGAACATTAGTTCTTGACCTTAATAATGCTCTTGTGAATGAATTGGCCAAAAATCCAGACTGGATATATTGGAAAGCCTTCCCCAAAAAGTGATTGTTTTAACAGATAAGGGGTAGACTGTAATTGGACTGGGGTGTTCAACAAACATATATGTCATGTGTTTGTCTGATGAAGAGAATGAACAGTCTATTAGGGCCACAACAATTTTAAGCAAGGTATTATATTTTAAAAATAAATAAACATTCTTGTTTTTCCGGCTGATCCCTGTTCAGGGATGCCATAGCAGATCATTTGGTCCGCATGTTTTTGATTTTTTCACGGTTTTATGCTGAATGCCCTTCCTGATGCAACCCTCCCATTTTATCCAGGCTTGGGAACAGAACTGACTCTTCAGTGGCTGGGTTATCTCCCTGCCTGTGAATCAAACCAGGGCCATGGCAATGAAAGTGCAGGAATCTGCCACTGGAACACCAGGAGTGTTTAAAATAAATAAATTAATAAACAGACATAGAGAAAAGGCCATCAACCTTATGTCTGCTTGGTTTCTATAAAGAAGTAATGGCAAACAAAAATAAAACTTCTCCACTTTTCTCAATATAACAGTCCTCAGTGAATATTTGTTCAAGAATCTAAAGCAATGCATACTATCTTTTTAATTATGTTTCACGCTCTAATTATCTAAACAATTACATGGAGAGTGTAATTGAAAGGGTTAGTCATGCTGCTGCACTAGAGAGCAAAGGCAGTGCTCTTAAATAGTCTAGTATTTTCAACTGAAGTATCTAATAAATAATGTAAAACAACTGTACAAAATTATTGTCCATATGGCAGCAAACTCAGCACAAATGTGACTTCCAAAAATTCTTTTTGTTTTATTCCAAATGAAGGGCACTGGTGAACTAACATCCATTTATCTTGTTTGTTAAATCCCATTAATTACATAACCTCTGTTCATATTGATTTTTATTATTTATTTAAGTATGTGTATTCCACTGCAGTGAAGGAGAGTCTTTGTATCACATTTTATTGAACCATAAATAATCACTTTATTGAGCCATTTATAGACTGCCAATTCACACAGAATATCCTACACAGAATGCATTCATAACTGGCCCTTTTGAATGAATAATCCTTCTTACAGTTCTGCAGTACAAGGCTAATGGGTTTTAGCAATCCAGATATTGGCTGTCTTCTCCTGTCCCTTTGTATAAGGAGCATAAAATCATCTGATTCATGGCAAAAGCCAAATTTACCTTAAATCCATGTGAAAAAAATTACAAAAAAGATGTCATGAAGCTGTGGCTTATGCCGTTAAGTATGCAAAGCATCAATTACCAGTATTGCAAAATTAGCAACTTTTTGTTTGATTTGTCATTATTTAACTATAACAGCAGCTCTGACAGTAGTTCATGCTGTAAGTAAATGATACATTTATTTAAATGTGCATATTCTAATACATTACCATTTATATATTACCAGGTAATTGACATGAATTCGTATTTTGGATAATCTGCATAAGGATACGTAAGTATAATAATAAACAGATTTAAAATGTGTCATTATTTAACACAGAAAATGGGGTGCTCTTATCCATCTCATGGACACTTCCCCTGGTTGCAATCTGGTAGAAGATACCCAAACATCTTTTTCACCATCATAAAACTACATAAAAGTTGCCACTTACAAGACTACATAATACCACTTGCACACTTGCACTTTACAAAGCTGCATCAGAAATTTTTAATTTATACTTTTTTTGCTACCAGTAGTGCTGCTACATGTATTACTGCTACACTACATTTTAAAGTCCATCATACAATTGCTGGACTAAGTTACCCATTCACCTTTACACATAACAAGATCATGTACACCTTAATGACTAAGGTGTTTGTGCTACTAAAGACTAATGTCTAATGAGCAATGGTATTTAAGCTCTGTCTTTAGTAGCACAGAGGAGCTATAACCAGTCTGTCAGCCAGGCTTACTTGGCTGAACACTGTCAGCAACTGTGAGAGGTCATGGGGCTACCTTCCAAGCTATGCTCAAGGCAGAGCTTGATGGGGCAACCCAATTAATTTTCACTACTGACACTACACTGTTTGGCCTTGCCATTGCTCCTCCCTCAGTGCCTTAAGCTCAGATGGAGAGTTTCACAGAGTGAGGCTTCCCAGAGTAAAGCTCTTAAATCTATGATTCCTTCATCTAGAAGGCTCCTTCTACTCTCACCAGAATTTGATGAAACTCGAGGTAGGGTATAATCTTTAGGTGCATGACTACCTGTTCATTATACAGGTACAATATAGCTTGGATTCAGATTCATTTCTGATGGCCGTATGGCATTTCATTGCTCCCCATAGAACTCACTTTGAAATCATGTCTGATCAAGGCATGACTTCTCCTCCATCAAACCATTTTGTAGGGCTGTGGAAGTGTGAAGCCACTCTGTTTGAGAAAGTTCTCAGGTGGAGAATATTCAGGGGCAGAGGCCATACTCAATGCGATACTACATGGATCCGATACTCCACAAGGTATCTGATCAGAGCCAAAGCTGTTGATGGCCAAAATTGCAACACAAGCAGGTATTTATCAAATATTACTGACACAGTTATTCACAATTACCTATCTACACTACAGACCAGGCAGAAGTGGATGAGTAACACTGACAACTTTACCATCGGCACTTGTAGTGAAGGTAGAGGACCATTAGCTTTCCCAGGCCCTCTGGCCTGTTGGTCAAGTGAAGGCTACCTACTCTGAAGTTGATGGTTTTGTGTGTTTAGCAGTCCATATCAGAGATAGCTACCACTGGGTTTGATCTGTATATCAGATGTAGGGGCAGATGTGGAATAGAAAATAAGCATAGTCCCTTTATGCAAACTGCTTAAACAAAGCTTGTACCATATGTTTATATTTTGTCCATACACTAATCATGCACGCAAGCACCCACTGTCCACTTTCTTTTGAAGTTTGTAAATTTGCTAATTGTGCATTCCACAACTTTGCTCTATAGCTTTGTATTATTGGATAACTTACACCCATAGGAGATATTAAGAATGAAGCATTTTAAAGCTAATGATTCCCTTTATATCTGTATACCTAATAGCCTGTAATTTAATTTATTAAGTTTAATTCATAATCCTGTCTCCAGGTCCTTTCTGACACCCATTGGCAATGACCCATATATCTGAACCACTCCTAAATTACCTCCCTTAGAGTAAGAATGCATCTATACTATCTATTCATATAATTTTTTGTCATCTTTTTAGTGGAATGACAATACAACAACTTCCACTCCAAAATCAGTTGACCAGTACCCCCATAATATGTGCCAAAATTTGGAAGTAAAAAAGATTGCATAAACAAAAAAAAAGATTCCAGAAGCAAAAGAGCAGAGGTGGGTGGAGTATCCAAAATCTGTACTCAAGTAAAAGTACAAGTACTTATGGAAATATTTACTCAAGTAAAAGTAAAAGTAACAATCTTAATAGTTACTTGAGTAAGAGTAAAAAAGTATCAGATGAAAAAACTATTCAAGTAGCTAGTTACTAGTTACTTCTGATCTGATTGAGCGAAAACCCAGAATTTCAAACTACTTGGAGAGCTTTCACACACCTCTCCTTGAAAGTCTCTTTGTTCTGCTTACATAAAACATAGGTTGAAGTAAAGTAGCCTATCTCAGTCCAATGATGGCCACATCTCAGTCCAAAAGTCAAAGTCAAAGAAGCTTTATTGTCACTTCAACCATATATAGCTGATGCAGTACACAGTGAAGTGAAACAACATTCCTCCTAGACCAAAGGTCCTACACATAAAGACAAAGTACAGTGACGCAGACAAACATAGAATTAAACATAGAGATAAAACTAAACTATAATTAAGGTGCAATCTTTAGTAAAAACTAGAGATACAACAGAAGTGCACAGGATGACAAGACAGTGCAGACAAACAACATATAGACCGACTCAAAAAGAATAGTGTTGACAGTGAGTGCAAATATTAAAGTTAACATGTAAACAAGAGCTATATAAAGTGTAATGTGGCCAGTGATGGCCATAACCTGTCATTTGCAATAAAATCTCAAACACACCCAGGTGTTTTTCTAACAGTTAACTCTGTCTTTATTTTCACATTCACAATACAAACATGTCAGCATCTGCATTTAAACAAGCTAACAGAGAACAAAAGAGATGGTGTGTGTGCAGAGTGTGTGTTTGTTATTATGTTTGTGTATGAACTTGTTTATTTGTTTGCCCTTCAGTATGTGAATCTTTATTTTGTCATATGTTCTTTCTTGAACAATCAGTTTTACAGAATTTTACTGTTGACTGATCCTCGTTTTCTTGACTTTAGTTCTGCCTGAACATTAAGCTTGTTTGGTGAATCCTCTAATGAAATAATAATATATGCATATGCATTTTATAAGTACATGCATTCTTTAGGTAGGAATAAAATAAAATACAATCCCGTTTTTATTTTGTATGTATGTTCTACGCTTTGTTGAGGTGTCCGTATTTGTGTATAAATGCAAGACGTCACAGTATGCTGTTCAATTTATTTAGTTTTGTGGAAAATGGGTTTGTTCATGTTTGTAGGGTTCACAAGATATTGGTCATTGCTTGCACGAGAGGGCATATGAGGAAAAACATTCGGTCAGTGTGAGAAATGTGGTATTAAAATAAGTGTGCCCATAGTTACCTAATGACCATTAACAGGGTTCAAATAGGCATAACTGTGACACTGCTCCGTGTTTTTTCAGGTTGGAGCTGGAATTCTTGTACGCTGCGATGTCAGTTCATTTTGGTGAACACAGCATGCATCACATTATGAAACTATTCTTTTTGACATCTTGGAGTGAAAACATAGACTGAACTTGAGGCCATGCATGATCTGCCTCAGACAACTCGCACATGTCTTCCTCTGCTTCAGCCATCATCTTCCTCTAAAAGTGCGCTAAATGTAAGTGGGAGATCCGTAGCAGCCTTTCCAATGTCTCGCGAGACTTGCGAACAAGCTAAACTAATTATTAATTATTATAATATAATTATATATATAAATTATATATATATAATTATATATATAATATAATTACTAATTATTTTAAAAATCTCATTCATTAACATTTGACAGTAACGGAGGAATACCACCAAATGTAGCGAAGTAAAAGTAAAGTTTTTTCACTAAAAATGTACTTGAGTAAAAGTAAAAGTACACATCTTTAAATATACTCTAAAAGTACAAATTACCCAAAAAATTTACTCAAGTAAATGTAAGGAAGTAAATTTAATTTGTTACTACCCACCTCTGCAAAGGAGTGACTGCAAAAGCAGCTACAAAAGACAAATGTGCAAATAGAAAAAAAGAATGTGTATATGCAATATTAGATAAATGAGTCACGCAATGTGACAGTGATTATTCCAATATAATTTCAGCTGAATTCTATAATAGCCTGTACAATAATGTGTTCTCTGTTTCAGATTATATTAAGACATTTACAGTATTTGGCTGTTCACCCTAAAAGTCTGAAAAAAGTCCCGCTGAGGGGTATGTTTGATTCAATAAGTAAGATGGTTTAATGAGATAATGTGACATTGCTTCTGCAGGTTTAATAAAATTGAATTCAATATTGTTTAATTGCTTTATGAGTTATACTATTTAAGATACATCTAAATAATGAGGTCTAAATAACAAAATGTTAAGCAATAGTGTAAACAAAAAATCACTGTAATTAGATGCATGGTCGAATTGGTTCTTTCCAAAGAAGGAGCTGGGACTGGAGGTAAATTCTCTTGTTTAGACCACTTGTCATTGGATGTTGCAAAGGAATTTTTCAACATGTTGTCTGTCCAGTCACCCAAGAAAAAAAACAGGTGATTCTGGAAAAAATCACTCTTATCGAGAAATCCCACAATGACTGGTCCTGTCCAGTGGTCTTAATTCCAAGGCAGAAGCTCAGAAGCTTAGTATTATTGAAAAAAAATCCTTTTCCCCTGTGTTTGGGTTACACAAATTTGTGACCCTTCCTTTTGGGTTGTTTAGAGTCACAGAGATATTCGAGCAACCAGGTTTTTTAGAATCCTAAGATCACTGAGATGGGCAGGACTCACAGCAAACCCAAAGAAGTGTGCAACTGGACAGGTGGAAATATAGTCTTTAGCCTTCCACTTAGGCCATGGGCAGGTGCATCCCCAAATTGATAAGACAGCACCAGTTGTGGTCTGCACAAGACCAAATAGGCATTGAGTTTTTGAGTTACCTAATTAATTGAATGTCATGAGTTGGCTAACTGATCTCACTAAAAAAATCAAGACAACAAGCTTTCACGAAAGTAAAACGCTACCTTCTCTCTCTCCATTTTGTTTTACAGATGCACTGGGAAAGGGGCTGGGGAAACAGAACACACCGCCACCTGCACCTAATGTCTGGCACCTCAAGGACTATTGTAAATAAAAGAGCCTTTTTCTATGACCCTCTGTCTCTGGTGTGTCTGTATTCAGCTCTCCATAGTCATGATAGTAATGATGGGAATGCACGGGTGGTGTACTGATTTTAGGGCACCTCTGACAGAAAGCTTTTACCTCAGTGTCCATGCTACGCAAGAGGAACTGATCCTGCAGCCTCTAGCTAGGCCTTTAGGGGCTCCAGCAGCACAGGTTAGGTGTATTCCGGGAGCCAGGGCGCCGGACATTGCAGGTAATCTTAGGGTCCTAGGCAAGCACAGGTTCTCCAAGATAGTTTTCCATGTAGGAGCTAATGATATACGCCTTCATCAGTCTGAGGTTACTAAGAGTAATGTTGTAGAGGTGTGTAAATTAGCAAAGGCGATGTCCGACACCGTAGTATGCTCTGGCCCCATCCCAATGCAGCGTGGCGATGTAGCTTACAGCAGGTTATGGTCACTGAACTGCTGGATGTCCAGGTGGTGCTCCGAAAACAATGTGGGCTTCATAGACAATTGGAGCTCTTTTGAGGGCAAGGCTGGCCTGTTAGGACAGGACGGTGTCCATCCCACTCGGGAGGGTGCTGCTCTCATTTCTTGCAGCATAGCACATAGTCTTAGAGCAGATCTAGTTAATCGCCCAGGGCCAGGGAGCAGACAAGCAGGTTAATCCGACTGTCTGCTGGCTACAATGAGTCATCACTCAGGGTTCATAACATTGAGACTGTGTCTATTCCCCGAACCAAACGAAAATGTTTTAACAATCAGAAAATTTGTTTTAGTAACCTGATTAACATAAAACTAGATGATTGTGAATGCACAGCCAGCACCTTTGATCTGAAGCTAGGACTGTTAAATATAAGATCTCTGTCAACTAAAACACTTATAATTAATGAACTGATTACTGATCAGGAGTTCAGCGTTCTTTGTTTAACAGAAACATGGATTAAACAAAACAAGTACGTAGCATTAAATGAAGCTTGTCCGCCTGGCTATAGCTACATACATCAACCGCGTCTAACAGGCAGGGGAGGAGGTGTCACAGTTATTCATGATAATAAGCTAAGCACCACACAAAAACCCAGACATCAGTTCAACACATTCGAAGTTCTTTATACTAACCTAACGTATGCAAGTACTAATAATAAGTTCACAGAGTCAATTCCACTAATTGTTATTTACAGACCCCCAGGGCCATACTCTGAATTCCTTAGTGAATTTGGAGATTTTACTTCAAACCTTGTTTCTTTAGACAAAGCATTAATAGTAGGAGACTTCAACATTCATTTTGATAAGCCAGAAGACCCTCTGAGAACAGCAGTTGTGTCCATCTTAGATTCACTAGGTGTTAATCAAAATGTAATAGGACCCACTCATAATGGAGGTCACACTCTGGATCTCATTTTTACATTCGGATTAAATATAGAAAACATAGTCACTCTCAGTCCACAGTCGGAAGCTATCTCAGATCATTATCTAGTTTCATTTAGAATGTGTCTTAGTCATAAGATGCGCAACTTGCCGCATTACTGTATGAAGCGTATATTTACATCTGCTACTGCAGAGAGATTTACCAATAGTCTCCCAGAATTACCACACATGATTGGTTCACCTTCTGACCCTACAGAACTTGACCAGGCGACTGATTACTTGGAGTCATTATTTCGGACCACCCTAGACACTGTAGCTCCACTTAAGAGGAAAAAAATTAAAGACAAGAACCTAGCACCCTGGTACAATGACCACACACGAGCTTTAAAACAATCAGCTAGGAAACTAGAGCGTAAATGGCGTCAAACTAAATTAGTAGTATTCCAGATTGCGTGGAAGGAAAGCCTTCTGAGATACAAAAATTCTCTTAGTGCTGCTAGATCAGAGTATCTCTCTGCCCTAATCGAAGATAACAAAAACAATCCAAAATTTTTATTTAGCACTGTAGCAAAACTAACTAGGAGTAAAACCACTGTAGAAAAGTGCACACCATCTACATTTAGCAGCAATGATTTCATGAATTTTTTCAATGAAAAAATTGACAATATCAGGCAAAAAATTCAGACTATTAATTTAAAACCATATTATTTGATAGATAATCCTTTAGATAATATAGCTATTTCTGATCAGAGCTTAGAGTGCTTCACTCCACTTCAAGAGCCTGATCTAATTTCACTAATTTCTTCTTCAAAATCTTCTACCTGCATCCTAGATCCTTTACCGACATCTTTCCTTAAACAGATATTACCAGTAGCTACTGAACCACTTCTAAAAGTAATTAATTCTTCTCTAAGCACTGGCTATGTGCCTAAATCTTTTAAGCTAGCAGTTATCAAACCCTTGATTAAAAAACCGGACCTCGACCCGTCAGCTGTCTAACTATAGACCGATATCAAACCTGCCCTTTATCTCCAAGATCCTAGAAAAGGCTGTAGCATAGTAGTTATGTTCATACCTGCATAGAAATAACATTTATGAAATGTATCTGTCAGGATTTAGGCCTCATCATAGCACAGAGACAGCACTGGTTAAAGTGGTAAATGACCTGTTACTGGCTTCTGATTAGGGTTGTGTCACCCTACTGGTGTTACTCGATCTTAGTGCAGCTTTTGACACCATTGACCACACTGTTCTACTTGATAGACTAGAAGATGTTGTTGGTGTTAAAGGAACAGCCCTCTCCTGGCTCAGGTCTTATTTGACTGACTGTTATCAGTTTGTAGATCTAGATGGTGACTTCTCCATGCATACCAAGGTTATGTTCGGTGTTCCACAAGGTTCTGTCTTAGGCCCACTGCTTTTCTCCCTATATATGTTACCCCTTGGTGCAATTATTCGTAAACATGGTATTAGCTTCCACTGTTATGCAGATGACACACAGCTATATGTTTCAACTAAATCAGATGAGAGACACCAGCTTATTAAGACAGAAGAATGTGTAAAGGACATTAGACATTGGATGGCCACTAACTTCCTCCTGCTTAATTCGGACAAGACAGAGGTGCTTGTACTAGGACCACAGGCAGTTAGAAGTGAGCTTTCTGATTACAGAGTAATGGTGGATGGTCTTTTGGTTTCATCTTGTCCAGCAGTAAAAGATATTGGTGTGATTATTAATTCTGGTCTTTCATTCGAAGCTCATGTAGATAATATCACTAGGGTAGCCTTCTTCCATCTTAGGAATATTGCTTCATGTCGCTTCATGATGCAGAAAAATTAGTTCTCTACGTTGGATTATTGTAATGTCTTACTGTCTGAATGTTCCAGTAGATGCATACACAAGCTCCAGTTAGTCCAGAATGCAGCAGCTAGAGTCCTAACCAGAACCAGAAGATATGAACACATCACTCCTATTTTAGCCACACTGCATTGGCTCCCAGTCAAATTTCGCATTGATTATAAAATATTTTTACTAACCTATAAAGCACTAAATGGTCTCGCGCCGCAGTACCTGAGCGATCTTTTAGTCTTTTATGATCCGCCACACCTACTCCGATCAAAGTGTGCTGGTTACTTGGTAGTACCTCAAGTAGCAAAGGCTACAGCAGGGGGCAGAGCTTTCTCTTTCAAAGCCCCAAAGTTATGGAACAGCCTTCCAATTAGTGTTCGGGATTCAGACACAGTCTCAATGTTTAAGTCTACGCTGAAGACACATTTGTTTAGTCAAGCTTTTAATGTATAGTTTTCTTAGGTAAAGGAGTAGATCTGGAAGGTTCATGGTCATAGAGTGTTTGGTGTACTGGGATGTGTTGGATGCTGTCATCTTACCACCCTCGCAAGTCGCTCAGGTTTGCTGACTGTGAAGTGGTTGGATGCTTTATGTCCCGGGAAGCCTTCATGTCTGTGACCTTCTGGCTCTCCCTTTTAGTTATGCTGTCATAGCTAGTCTTGCCGGAGTCCCTGCCTGCATTTTACACATAATTCTACTTTGTCTTTAAGCATCACATGATCAGAAACTTAATATCTTTCTCTTTCTCTCTCTACCTTCTCTGTCGAGCTATACACCCCACTCCTGAGCTCCCAGTGTTTGCCAGTTTCCAGTGCGACCGCTGCCCTACCCCTGGTCGGAGTCTCGCTGCTTGATGGTGCCCACTGATGCTGTGGATGGATCTGTGTGGACCAGGAGACAGCCATGGACAGAGCCACAGAGTTTTTCCTTGCCACCGTTGCCACAGGCTTGCTCATTAGGGATAAAATAGTCTAATTATAGAATTTAATAATTTATTCTTATTTCTAGTTAATTAGTTTTTTTTTATTATTATTATTTTTCATTTTCCCCTCCCCTTTCTCTGTTTTCTTCTTTTGTAACGCTGCTTTGAGACAATGTTCATTGTAAAAGGCGCTATACAAAATAAACTGAATTGAATTGAATCATTAGCTTATCACTACCTTTGAAAGTCAGCATGACAGCACACTCTACAGGCCTCAACTGGAACCTTAAGGACTGCTAGATTTGGTTCCAGAGGCTTAGGAGGAAAGTGCAAGTGTGGATTGAGTCAATGGCACATGTAACTGTCCAGCCCAGCCCTGAGAGTTTCAGGCAGATGCTCCCTCTTTCCCTGTGTTTGTATGGGTATTATTTCTGGTTCTTTGACTTGCTGATTGCCCATGGATTTGCCATGCTAAATTGCCTGTAAGTGTGTGTGTGTGTGTACGTGTGTAGGTGTGTGTTTGTATGTCAATGGTGTCCTGCACTGGAATGGTGTACCATTTGGGGATAATTTTCCACCCTTGTGCCCAGTGTTTCCAGAATTGGCTTTGAATCCACAGAATAAAATGGTTACAGAAAATGAATGAATGGTGTTCTGCTCATGACATGTTATGTAAATTGTCACACAATGGTGACATTACAGAATGGACATAATGAACCTCCAGGTCAAGCTGCAACATACAATGTAAGAAAGGTGTGGGTTTTGCTTTGATTGTGTTTGCTTTGTATTTAATTGTCTTTTCTCCTTACAAAGTGGTTTAAAATTCAAAGGTCAACCAGACCAAAACAATAAACAAAATACTATGCAGTGAATTAACTATATGAACTATACAGTAAAGTAACTAACCAAAATGGATTATACATAAACTGTGTCCACTTCATACTAACCACTACTTACAATGTACTATTTACAAAAACATAAATAAAAAAAATCCAAAGCACCATAGGTTTCAACAACAGGCATAGGGTCATACAAAATTAATCAGCACACATTGCAAGTTCCATGCAGAACAAGGCAATAGCAATGATGTGCAGAGGGATGTAGACACACAAGGTTTATATACACCATGTGTGTGGGGGGTGGGGGGCAGTGTCAGATGTTGGGGGCAAGGCACTTAAGAGTTGTGATTTTCTAGTGACAACCTGGCAGGAATTTGACACACTGCAATGGGGTAAGCCAAAATTGATGATCAAGAGTTTGGGAGGAACCACAGCCATAGTGTGTCAGAATTATAGTCCACAGTACTGTTCACTTCATCAAATTAGCAGAAAATCTTCTTTTCTTAATCTAAATTCAACTACAATCAATTTTTCATGGAGTTTTATAAAGCATCTTCATAGTATTTCCATCACACTTTCCTATCCAAGTTCCTAAGTACCTTCAAAAATACATAATTCCAATGTACCAGTTGATTTCTTTTCAGAGACCATGAGTTTAGATGCAGTGTGTTTGAAGGATCATTTTTTAGACATGTCTTCCCTTCTTGGGGTCCCTTTCTCCTTGTAGGTTTCTATTTACACACTTCATATTTCACAGATACTTGTTCATCAAAAGCCACAGCCACATCATATGACCTCCAGTCTTTTTTTCTTTACACCATGAAGAATATTAACCTATGCAGCATCAAGCTCTACATGGAACAGGATACCACACTGCATGGCTCATCTTTGTTTTATCTTATCAATAATGTGATTACTAATATAATTTCATGTTTTCACACTGGTACCTTTAAGGACCTTTAAGTACAATGCAACATTTAAAATATTGAGAAAAACATACATTTAAAGTGGCATCTTTAGCAGGCAAATACATGATTTTACAACTACAAAGCAACACTCCTTCACCAGCACCTCTGTACAACAGTTCATAAGAATTATTATTTTTACATTTAACTGATAGCACAAATAATAAATCAAGTCTCTATGCTTCCTGATCACTGATCACAAATATAAATTAAAAAGTCAAAATTCAAGAGCCAAACTAGCCTATAATATATGTTTAAGCATCTGATGTTTATGCTGACCAGTTTTTAAGTGTTTTGAAGTTTATATTTAGAATATTTTTATGCCTCTGCAACTAGGATTTAAGTTTTTGGGTTTTGAACGACAAGAAGAACAAGTAGACAAGTATATTACATTTTTGGAATTTGGAATTCCAAACAGTGTCAAGTTGACAACATGTTTAATATTTATTTTCTTGATTGGATTTCTTCCTGTTTGAATTATATTTTAAGGTTATTTGTACCATACAAATTAGTAACTGGGACTAGATTTAGACATCCCCACTGGCATCACCATTGGCATCAAGTTGAAGACAATAAATGTAATCCTACCTGAACCTCTCTTGGATACAACCTTTAAGCTCCGAATTAATGTAGCATAGAGGAGAACTTGAAGAGGGATAGATCCTTTCATTTTCCTTTGTGACAATGTCCTGTAAATACATGAAAAAGTCAAGAAATATTCAATATTTGAAAAAAGGGGGATCAAATGCTCACAATCAAAATTTAAAAAGCCTTATACACAGACTCTAATAATCCACAAAAAATAATATGTTAAACTCTAGTCCATGATTCCACATGATTTCCTTGGTTCAAAGTTCAGCCTGGTTGCATTCCTAATTTGTATATATCTTTATAAAAGATAATTCCCAGAATTCATATATCACATAACACATATAACACAAAACACATTATTTTAAAACACAGTAGCAAGACAAAAAACAACAACACCACAACCGCTTATCATGAGTGGCTTATTATGGCCAATATTATATGTCATCTGGCTGTTATGTACTATTGTTAGGGGCACTGTGAGAAATATTCAACATATAATCAACATCTAGCATTTCTATTTTGATTCATTCTCATGTTTTTGAAAGTTATATAAACATCCATTCTCAAAGAAAAAATACTTTTAGCAACTTCTATACAACATATATATATAAAAAATTTTCCTCGCTAATGTTCAGTCACTGGTCAACAAAATGGACGAGCTACGACTGCACACCTTCAGCAATAAGAGGATTATGGACTCAAACGTAATGATTTTCACAGAAACATGGTTGATTAGCGGCATTCCGGATAGCGCTATTGAGCTAGCCAAATGCTATGTTTTCCGGGCAGACAGACAGCAAAGGACACCGGTAAGACCAGAGGTGGAGGGCTGTGCATTTATATAAACAAAGCTTGGTGTACAGACTCTGTTATCACTAGGAGACACTGCTCGCCTAACCTGGAATTTATTATGGTTAAGTGTAGACCCTTTTATCTGCCCAGAGAATTCACATCAACTATTGTTACTGCTATGTACATTCCACCAGATGCTAATGCCAAACTTGCAATGAAAGAACTACATGCAGCTATTAGCACACAACAGTCAACTCATCCAGATGCTGCTTTTATTGTTGCGGGTGACTTTAACCACTCCAGCTTAAAAACAGTGCTCCCTAGATTTCACCAGCACATTTCCTTCCACACCAGAGGAAATAAAACCCTGGACCATGTTTATTCCAACATATGGAGTTTACAAAGGCTACCCCCCTCCCCCACCTAGGACAATCGGATCACCTCTCTTTGTTCCTCTCCCCTGCATATTTACCACTCATCCAACGTGTGGGGCCAACAGTAAAGACAATCAACGTGTGGCCAGTGGGGGCAGACACTGAACTTCAGGACCGGTTTCAACACACCGACTGGAGCATGTTTGCCACTCAGGCGACCTGTGGTTCCCACTTGGATATTGAAGGCTTCCTCTATACTGGATTATATTAACACCACGACAGACAGCGTCACCACCCAGAAACAGATCACAATGTACCCAAATCAGAAGCCTTGGATGAACAAAGAGTTTCGCCTCTTACTGAAGGCCCGCAACGCTGCCTTTAGATCTGGTGATGCACAGGCCTACAGTACAGCCAGGGCCAATCTGAAGCGGGGCATTAAAATGGCCAAGTACTGCTACAAGCTGAGTATTGAAGAACACTTCTCCAACTCCAACCCCCTAGCAACTACAGGCCCATCAACCCTTCACCCCCGTCTACTGATATCTCCTTTCTCAATGAGCTAAACAACTTCTATGCTTGCTTTGAAAGGGATAATCTGGAACCAGCAATAAAAATCGACAGACTTCCAGCCACTAACATTCTCCACTAATGATGTCAGTGCAGTACTAAGCAGGATCAATGCACGGAAAGCAGCAGGGCCTGACGGTATCCCCGGGCGCGTCCTCAGAGCATGTGCTGGGGAGCTGGCGGGGGTCCTAACAGACTTATTCAACCTGTCTCTAGCCCAAGCTATTGTGCCCACCTGCCTTAAGACCACCTCCATTGTGCCTATACCAAAAAAATCCACTGCATCCTGCCTTAATGACTACCGGCCATTAGCACTCACCCCCATCATCACTAAGTGCTTTGAGCGGCTGGTCCTGGCACACCTCAAAACCTGTCTTCCTGCCACCCTTGACCCTCATCAATATGCTTACCGTCAGAACAGGAGCACGGAGGACGCAGTTTCCACAGCGCTGCACTCAGTCCTCTATCACATGGACAATAAAGACACCTATGCCAGAATGCTTTTCCTGGACTTTAGTTCAGCATTTAACACTGTCATCCCTTCCAAGTTAGTCACCAAACTTGGAGACTTGGGCATCAACGCATCACTATGCAACTGGCTCCTGGACTTTCAGACCAACAGGCCCCAGCATGTTCAGATAGATTGCCAGTGCTCTTCCACCCTCTTCCTTGGCACCGGAGTACCACAAGGCTGTGTGCTGAGTCCTTTCCTCTACTCTCCCTTCACCTATGACTGCAAGCCTGTACATAGTTCCAACACAATTGTCAAGTTTGCAGATGACACCACAGTGATTGGACTCATCAAAGACAACGATGAGTCAGCTTATAGAGAGGAGGTGGAACGTCTAGCTGAGTGGTGCGCTGGCAACAACCTGCTGCTCAACACTACGAAGACCAAGGACCTCATCGTGGACTTCAGGAAGGAGAAAGGTGACACACACACACCCATTCATCTCAATGGAGAGGTGGTGGACCATGTCACTAGCTTCAAATTCCTGGGTATCCACATCTCCGAGGATCTCTCCTGGACTAGCAACAGCTCCAGTCTGGTCAAGAAGGCTCACCAGTGCCTCTTCTTCCTGAGGGCTCTGAGGAAGAACCATCTCTCTTCAGACATCCTGGTGAACTTCTACCGTTGCACCATCGAGAGCATCCTGACCAGCTGTATCACTGTCTGGTATGGGAACTGCACTGTGTCATCCCGGAAAGCGCTGCAGAGGGTGGTGAAAACTGCCCAACGCATTGTAGGGGTTCCACTTCCTAAGATCAAGGACATTTACAGGAAGCGTTGTCTCACCAGAGCACGCAAAATCATAAAGGACTTCTATCACCCTGTCAATAGACTCTTTGCCCTCCTGCCTTCTGGGAGGCGCTACAGGAGCCTCCGGACCAAGACTAGCTGTCACGGGCATGCCGGTCCCAGCCACACTACCGCAATCACAGTCACCTGAGCTGTAATTGCGTCACCTGCACCTAATTTCCCGGCACCTATTTAAAGCGCCCACTCGTCAGGGACGATGGCGAGTATTGAGTCTGTTAAGTTCACGATTCCTACGTTTAGGCTTTCTGTTTCATGTGCTGGCTTAGTTTCGTTCACGTTTACCTGCTGCCTGAGTTTTGCCTTCTGCCTGCTTCCCTCATTAAAGTTGCTGTTTGGATTTTCTCTCTGCCTCCGAGTCTGGTTGTAACAGAATAATCGCCCTAAAAACAAAGTTAACCCAGGTCCTACCTGCCAGATGGAAGGTCAGCAGGCTCGCGTGCCTCCTACGCCAGATCCACAGCAGCCGTAAGCCGGCCCGTCTCCTGCACCGGATCCGGTGGCCGCCCTGACAGCCGCGCTACAGCAAGCGGTACTATCCGTGGTCCCCGCAGCCTGTCCCGTGACCAAACCAGCCTTCTTCTCGGGTGAGGTATCAGAATGCGCCGGTTTCATAATGCAGTGTCAACTCTATTTGGATGTTGTTCCCCAGCAGTTCCCCGACGACCGTGCGAAGATTGCCTTCACCCTCTCGCTGCTATCCAGAGAAGCCAGGCGATGGGCAGAGGCGTTGTGGACATCCGAGAGCCCAGTGTTCACATCCCTCACCGATTTCCTGGCCCACTTCAAGGCAGTCTTCGGCGCGAGCCCATCTGCCGTCTCCATTCACGACAAGGTGTTTCTTGTCTGCGGCAGGGGAAGAACACCATCCGTGAGTACACGCTGCGCTTCCGCACGCTAGCGGCCTCTAGCGACTGGAATGAATCAGCACTACTCGCGGCGTACCGGCGGGGTTTACGGCCCGACATCAGACGGCAGATGGCGATATTCGATGACTCTTCCAGCCTCGAACTGTTCCTGCTGAAGGCCCAGAGTGTGTCGCAACATCTCGCCACGGTCACCGTCGAGGGGAACTACACCTCACCCCCGGAGGAATTTTCGGCGCCAGAACCCATGCAGACCGACGAATACCATCTGTCCGTGGGCGAGCAGCAACACCGGCTCCAGTGGGGACTCTGCCTGTACTGTGGAGAGCCGGATCACTCCATCCAGACCTCTTCGTCTGTCCTCTCCTATGGTCGCTAGACGAAGATATCCGAGCTTCCTCCACAACCGAACCTGCTCCGTCGGGCGGTCCAGAGGGGAAAATCTACGTTCCCACCGCTCAGCGCTTAACCCTTCTGGACACCGTACACTGCTCTCTGGGCTCTGGACATCCGGGCAGGCAGCGAACCCTCTCACTCCTCAAGGACAGATATTGGTGGCCCAGCATGGCTCGCGACGTCGGGCAATTCGTGAAAGGATGCCCAATCTGCGCAGTGATCTCAACTCCACGCCGTCTGCCAGAGGGCAAGCTCCTGCCCCTACCGATCCCTCTACGGCCGTGGTCCCACATAGGGATCGACTTTGCCACCAACCTGCCCACGTCCCACGGCTTTACTACGATCCTCGTCGTAGTGGATCGATTCTCGAAGGCATGCAAACTGATACCCCTCAAGGGCTTGCCCACTGCTCTGGAGACCGTGGAGGCCCTCTTTCAGCAGGTCTTCCGCCACTTCCCTGAGGATATCGTATCTGATAGATGTCCCCAGTTCATCTCCCGTGTGGCGCGCCTTCTTCACGGAACTGGGGGTATCAGTAAGCCTATCGTCAGGGTATCACCTGCAAACGAATGGACAGACTGAACGCAAAGTCCAGGAGGTCACACGCTACCTCAGAGCCTATTGCCACGACCGCCAACATGATTGGAGCCGATACCTCCCATGGGCCGAGTACGCACAGAACTCACTCCGCCAAGAAGCCACTGGGCTCACTCTGTTCCAGTGCGTGCTGGGCTTCCAGCCACCACTCTTCCCATGGTCAGGAGAACCATCGGAAGTCCCAGCGATTGACCACTGGTTCCGAGAGAGTGAGAGGGTCTGGGAAACAGCACATGTCCACCTGCGCCGCGTGGGGCGCAGACAAAAACACCAGGCAGACGTACGGCGGCGCAACGCTCCCCAATACCAGGCAGGCGATCAAGTCTGGCTCTCCACACGGGACATCTGCCTCTGGCTCGCGTGCAAAAAGCTCAGTCCGCGTTACATCGGCCACTTCACCAGCCGGTGGCCCATCAACGAAGTGACCTATGAACTTGATCTCCCAAGGAGCTACCGGATCTCACCATCCTTCCACGTTTCTTTATTAAAACCGTTCACTAACCCTGTTCTCCCTCCTTCCACAGAACCCGAGGTGTCGTCACCGCCCGAGGTCGATGCGGACGACCCCGTCTACCAGGTCCAGGAAATCCTAAATTCCCGGCGTCGAGGCGGCCATTTGCAATACCTGGTCGACTGGGAGGGGTACGGACTAGAGGAAAGATCCTGGGTGGACCGCGACGACTTCCTCAACCCGTCACTGGTCCACGAGTTCCACCAACGCCACCCCAACCGTCCCGTTCCCAGAGGCCGCGGCCGCCCCCGTCGCCGTTCCCAGACGTCTGGAGACGCCCGTGGGGGGGGGGTACTGTCACAGGCATGCCGGTCCCAGCCATACTACCGCGATCACAGTCACCTGAGCTGTAATTGCGTCACCTGCACCTAATTTCCCAGCACCTATTTAAAGCGCCCACTCGTCAGGGACGATGGCGAGTATTGAGTCTGTTAAGTTCACGATTCCTACGTTTAGGCTTTCTGTTTCATGTGCTGGCTTAGTTTCGTTCACGTTTACCTGCTGCCTGAGTTTTGCCTTCTGCCTGCTTCCCTCATTAAAGTTGCTGTTTGGATTTTCTCTCTGCCTCCGAGTCTGGTTGTAACACTAGCAGGTTTAGGAACAGCTTTTCCCCCACAGATGTTTCTTTGCTGAACTCTGACTCCACCCGATCACACACACATGACTGAGCACATTATTATCAGTGTATATAACCTTTTCTGTATATAATCCTTTCTGTGTACAGTTTACATATACAAATTATTTATCTTAGTATACAATATCTTCCTCATTGCATACATCTAAATCATTGCACTCATTGTACATAACTCCTCTGTATACTGTTTACATATTTAATTATTATCATGGTATACAATACCTTCTTTATTGCACCACTATAATCATTTGCTCATTTGCACTCATTGCATTTACTATAATCATTTGCTCATTTGCACTCATTGCATTTACTCATTGCATTTACCTCCTACTGTATACTGTTTATATATGCAAATTATTTATATATTTTTGTATATTGTTTATATATGCAAATTATTTATTGTTATATACTTATATACTGTATTTCGTTGCCTTCTAATCTAATCTAATCCACGGGCTTGATTTCCAAGAATGGAACTGAGCCTGCCACTGAGGGCTCTCGGAGTTGGCCTGTCAGAAAGGGCACCCAGAATAAAACCTGTGCCAAAATCAAATATAGGATGCTCTGCTAAGGCGGTACAGAACAAGGAGCAACCACAGGACCACAACAACATCTCAGTTGATAAATACATAAATTGTACAGCAAATAGACACAAACATTCTACTTAGTGTGTACATCCACATGTTACAAATGCAATGAAAGATGAATGATTGGCTAAACTGTCCATTAAAAAAAATGTGCATAGCATACGACAACAGCCAATGATTAATTTGATTATTCCATCAACCTTCTGTCTAACCATGTGTTGTGAATATCACTAAAATTACACTACAAGATGCACAAAATATACTGAATGTCAAAATATATACAAATCATACTCTGGAGAAAAAAGCAGAGGTGGAAACACAATGGATTAAAACCAAAGACTGCATCTATGGTAAGCATGGTAACATGGAGTGAAGACAAAATGTCTATGAGGCCCTCTTGTGGCTGGCTGCAGTATAATTTTATTATAGCCCATTCCCATTACCCAAATTATAAAGTTTGAGTAGGATAAATGTTTTTTTTCCAAATGTTATTCATTCAGATCCCAGATTGACTATTGGAATCATATACAATGGCATGGCCAAATATAAAAGCCTCACAAGTTACATTGGTATAGAACAGCTAGAGCTAATGCTATAAGCCAACAGCATGATGTTTCAGAGAAAGAGCTTATTTAATAATGGTCAGGAGGACCATAGCCAAGCCAAATTAGCCCACTGGTTGGAGCAGTACCAATGCCCAGTGCTCAGTTGTTTCTGTGTAGAAATCTCCCATCCAAGACAATTATTTATGAAATTCTGTCTACAGGGTTACATTTGCATGCCAGTGGAAAGTCTATGAGAACCAACACAGAAGAGCTTTTCATATTGTGCTGAACCCCAGGTGATCATTGTTCTAAAACTTGTTTATCAGCCTCTGTATAGGAATGATTCACACTTATATTTTAGAAGAAGGGTATAAATATGTAAAGTGTGAAAGAATGTGGTGTTATAATGTTATGCCTAGATGCTTATTTTAACTGTCAATTTCTGACTCTGAGAAGATAATATAGCTATATTTACTTCAGAATTCATCCTGCTGGTATTTCTTTAGATCATGTGCAGTTCCTTCCCTTCTCTTCCCAATATTCTGGGACAATATAATTAATGTGTTTACAGTATGGTGTTTATAATTGTATAGGCATTTAAAAGTAATTTTGTTACTCATTTTGTCATTCATTTTAGTTTGATCAAATGAATGATGCAAAAACATGATAGTGCACAATGGGGCACAATTATCCAATATTAAATAACTTGAAGAACAAGTATCTGAAACTTTGTTTACAGTACCAGATATAATATACATGAGTTGGGATGTTAGGATTCAAAGGCATGAATAAGAACATGTGTGCTGTGATGAAAAAAGGAAGGGCAAAATCTAGCATTATTGCCTAGGTAGATAGCAGTATGGGTTGTTATTGGTCTGAGGACCGAAAAAAAAAAGTTAGCTATAAAATATGACTCCAAGGCTCTTTGTATGGGAGGAAAAGTGAACCATGCTGTTACCATCAATGGTAACAGTGAAAGGGGAGTTTTGGAAAGTCTGGACTTCACCTTTATTGCCTTTGATTTTTAGAAAGTTATTAGGCATCCAAATTGTGATGTCCCAAAGACAGTAGTGAGGACAGGGGGCTTGAAGTTGTTTGTACTACTAGTTTGTACTGTGTCGTTTTGTAAACGTGAATGCCATCTGCCTAACAATGAAAATGATAGATAGATAGATAGATAGATAGATAGATAGATAGATAGATAGATAGATAGATAGACAGCAAAAGGGGGACCAACACAATATTAGGCAGATGGTCATAATGTTATAACTGATCAGTGTATAAAAATACAAACACACACACACACATACATATATATATATATATATATATATATATATATATATGTGTGTGTGTATATGTATATATATATATATATATATGTGTGTGTATATATATATATATATATATATATATATACATATATACATATGTATGTGTGTGTGTGTTTGTATTTTTTATACACCTATGCAGCCCCATACGCAACAAACTGTGATGCACTGTGTATTCTGACACCTTTCTAACAGAACCAGCATTAAGTTCTTCAGCAATTGGAGCAACAGTAGCTCATCTGTTGGATGGGATCACACAGGCCAGCCTTCGCTCCCCACGTGCATCAGTGAGCCTTGGCCACCCATGCCCTGTCGCTGGTTCACCACTGTTCCTTCCTTGGACCACTTTTGATAGTTATTGACCACCTTGATAGACACTAACCATAGATCAGGAACATCCCACAAGAGCTGCAGTTTTGGAGATGCTTTGATCTTTGATCTGCATCTAGCCATCACAATTTGGCCCAAGACTAAGAAGAAAGGTCATTAGTAATTTTAACAAGCCTTTCAGTCTTTGCCCTTCTTCTTCTTCAGGAGTGTCAGACTCATAAACATTGACATTTCTCAATGCAAGAGTGGCCTTAAATGTTTTTGCCAGATGACCACTCCTTAGGAGATTATCAATGGTGCTGAATTTCCTCCATTTTTACATCATCTGTGCACATTGAATCGATGGAGACCAACTTCTTTAAAAATGGTTTTAGAACTTTTTCCAGCCTAGTGAGCATCATTAAGTAATTTCCTAAGCTCTTTAGCAATCTTCATTAATCTAGGCATGGCACACTTCCATAAACCTGTGAAGACCAGACTTTGATAGTGAAGACCCAAGTTTCTGTTCTTGAAGCATTGCAGGGCCTTCTAAACATGCCTGATTGCCATTGTTTTGATTGAATCACCTGACTTTAATTACATCTTTAAATTATCTTATACTCCTAAAGGCTCAAATAAGTTTTTTGAACAAAAGATATTTAATGTTAGATGATGCTCAGTACATGAATTGAAAAAATATAATATTTTTGTGTCAATTAGGTTTTTCAATTAGGTAGTTTATCTGGTTTTAGAACTTATATGAATATTTGTGTGAAAACATGCTGATCTATTGGCTCAAGATGGTCAAGTGACAAAGCAAAGCACAGCAGCAAGAACATCACAGCTTCTAACTGTCTGATGGAAGCATGAGTAGAGGCATGTGGCATGTGGCAAGCAATGCAGCATCTCGTTACACTCTCAGGGAACCAGATTACATACGTAACTTAGTGTAGTTCTTTGAGGGAACTCAACGCTGCATCAGGGCTTGACATTATGGGAACATTATGGTCATTGAAAACAGAGCTTTTGGAAAACTCCTGCCAAAGTGAAGATTTTCCAAAATGTTTTCAGTGGTGTGGACAGGGGAAACAGAGATTTTGACGAATTGACATCATTGTCTGTGTGCCGGTCTCCTTGATTTGACTTCAGCTTTGCTTATGAAGATATTTTGTGCAATAGCAGACTTACGTAAACTACTGACTTTGTTAACGTTGTTTACTGGACTTTTTACATGCGTGCACATACACGCGCAGTTACTCACACATTACGGTCATGAACAGAGGGGCCGGAATGTAATACGGAGCTCACTGCTGCTGCATACAAAACTCCGACAAAGCACACAGCGATGGCGGTTTTGGACGAGACCTGGTCAGACTTCTACATTCTACAATGAAATTTTCACATGTCAAAGGCATCGCTGTCAAGCAACATGCCATTCTTGTTAAACTACCGGAACCGGTAATAACGTTTTTTCTAGGCTTCTGATTGGCTAGGCATGCTTCTGACAGCATTTAACAGGGTGTTTTGCGTTTTCATGTGGACACGTTTTCATGTGGACACATAATGAAAATGCCGAACAGAAAATGTATCGGAGTAAAAGTATAGAATTTGTTTCAAAAAAGTAGTGAAGTAAAAGTTGACAAATATAAAAACTCAAGTAAAGTACAAAAACTCTCAAAAAATACTTAAGTACTGTAACGAAGTAATTTTACTTAGTTACTTTACACCACTGCTCACTGATGCCTATGACAGTTAATTAAAGAAGCTGGGGTAAATAAGTAAGTGGAATACAGGATTTTCCACGACTTCGACACCTCATTAGCCAAGTCTGAAAATCCCGCATGTAACTACCTCCAGCAGCTCTTCAGCCCACTCTTCATCATCCACACCCACATCTAAATCTTATCTTCCAGGGGTGAGAGTAAACAGCTGCCATTTGCTTGAGAACAAAAAAAGGTAGAGCTCATGGCTATGCTTGATATGAGGGTAACCAAGGAGTCCCACAGTGACCCACAGGTTCCACAGTGACCACTGACTGGTCCAGTCCAGTGGTCCTGGTTCCCAAAGTCAACAGTTCAGGCTAGTTCTGTTTGCACTTGAGATAGGTCAGTTTTCAGAATTTGACTGTTCTGTGATTGTTGAGATAGGTGGGTCTCACAATAAACCCAAAGAAGTGTGCAATTGGGTATCTAGGCTTCCACTTGAGCCATGGGCTGCCCAAAACCAAAAAGGAGGTGAAACAGTCTCTGTGCCTAGTTGGCTATTATTGTTGATTTATCTAATTATTTCGGATGTCACCAGCCTGATGATTGATCTATCTAAAATAAGAGTGTCAGATCCAGTCCAGTGGACTGAGCCATGCCTAAAAGCTTTTATCCAGTTGAAAGCTCCACTCTGTAATGGATCACTCACAGACTGACACATCAAACAGAAGGCTAGGCTAGGGACCATATTGTCTCAGGTGGAGGAGGTGGATAAGCACCCTCTGCTGAACATTAACCACAAGATCTACCAGCAGCTTAAGCTTGGCCACAGTGGGATCATGGAGCAAATCAACATACCATGCAAGATACACAGCATGCTGCAGCATTATACCACTCACTTCAGCATTGTTCTGTGTTTATTTACATCGCCACATATGTTTTGATTCATGTCCTACCATGTCCTTTCGTTGCATCAACACAAAGTATTTGTCCAGTTTCTTCAGTGTCTGTCATAAGCCTATTGTTCTTTTCTCTTGTTTCTGTTTGTGACTTAAGTAATTCTCTATTTTTGCCTCTGCTTGTCTTTGATCTGTTTCTGATAAACGGCTCAGTTTGTTCCTAATAAACTGCTCAGCTGCACTTGCATCCTCTAAGCATAAATACATGACAGTCCTAATAAAACTTCAAGTTATTGTCCCTAAAGGTTGTTCTAAATGTTACAGAATTATAAGCGTACTAATTTTTCCCCATCAGATTTCTGAAATTCACAAAAAAGACCACATATTGAAATATATTGTATGTTTTTTTGTTATCAAGTGAAGTTATTGGTTTGTTAATAGAAGATGTTGTGGACTACACGATTTTAATTTAGGCTCTGATAAATAAAAGCAAAGACTTGATGTACTTTTTTAGAAGCACACTGATGGCAAATAAGTGAAAGCTCAAGATGGCTGTTTGCTTGAATTATATATGCGGAGGGATGCTGCAGTGATTATGAGCTGTATTTGCAGCTCTTGTTCAATATCTTACTTGCACCTCTGGATTTGTGACTATGACTTGTTGGAAAAGTAAACAAAACATAATTACCTTTAACAGTAATAAATTTTTTTTGTTTCAGCTGTGTTTATATAAAAGAAACATCACACTTGTTTTGGCAAGTTGAACACTTGATTATGCACTTTGAGATTATATACCTGCATATTTGCTGTTTAATTTCTAATTAAAATTCTAATAAGAATTTTTGTTTGAAAGATTTCAGAATACTCCTTCATTATGTCCAAAGTACATGTTTAAAAGCCCCTCAGTTTGTAACTCACATTGTTTTGTGTGATTATACAATACAATAAAACAACAAGATGGGGTGCTATAGTAGGTGCTTTGCTAAATAGTTTTTCCAAAGAGTCATAAAGGTGTCATTTGCTACAATGGACTGGATGTAGAACACCACAAAACCTTCATTACTAACCCTAATTTGGACATACCAAATGGCCTGTTGTAATTACAAAACCATTCACCTAAAGTGTAACAAGAAAATGTTTCTTCTCTTTTTCCATGTTGGTGTAAAGATAATTTGATAGCATTCATGTGCATTGCTGCACAATGATGATATATTTGTTGATTACAATTTTAAATAACGTGTACAGGGAGAAAGGGCATACACATATGCACACAACACACACACACACAGAGAGAGAGAGAGAGAGAGAGAGAGAGAGTTAAAAGAGAAGTTTACTTTCAGAACAAAAATACATACTACGAAATCGCGTCTGAAGGTTGTGCATGACATAGGCAGAACTACAGACCCAGTGTTTACTAGTGTAGAGAAAGAAAACTGCTCCGAAGTTGTTGCATGTGGAATGACATGACACGTGGAAATTTAAATGTACGTTTTTGTTAGTAATGAGCCTTTGACCTTCCTTGGGGTTTGCACGTTTGCTTTGTAAACAATGGGTCTGTAGTTGTATGTCTTTGTGTCAGTTTTTTGTTTAAAATGGTCCATTCATGTGTGTACCCTGGATGTGGAAATCGTTTTAAACCTAAAAGATTATGTCCGCTTGGAAATAATGTGACTTCTCACATATTTCCTTTACAAAATCCTTAGAGATTGAAGCTTGCTCGCTCTGCATCTGGATATCAACCAACCCACACATTCTTGTTATGCCTTTTTGTTAGTAAAGAGCATTTGACTTATTTGCACGTCCTTGGTCTTTGCATGTTCGCTTTGTAAACACTGGGTCTGTAGTTCCGCCTACGTCACCCGTGACCTTTCTACGCAATTACATAGTGCATAGCGTTGCAGACATGCATCCCAGAGTAGCGCTAGACAAGCTTTTGTGGCCAATCATTTTCCTAGATAAGACCCTTCTTCCTCAGCTGGGATCGTTTAGAGCCCTTTGAATCTGCATTTAAACTGTATTTTGGAAGCCTCTAGTGTCTTCAGTGGTGGGCTGTCAGGGCTAGCAAGGCCTTCTCTGCTGGCCTAAACAGCAGTAATATGAATCACTGACATGCATTTTAATATATTTAATCTATTTTTCCATGCATGTACACTAAATTATTCCCAATAGTCTATTCTCTACTGAGAAGGTGATCGGCTGCAGTCTTCCATCTCTCCAGGAGCTGTACCTCTCCAGGACCCAGAGACGTGCAGCCAAGATCGCAGCCGACCCCTCTCATCCCGGAAACGAACTTTTTCAGTCCCTCCCCTCTGGCAAGAGGCTCCGGTCCATCAGGACCAGGACCTCATACCACAAGAACAGTTTCTTCCCCACTGCAGTCAGCCTGCTGAACAGTGCCTCACCTACCCCCAGATGACCCCCCCAACCCGGACACTCACTTCCACATTCTAAATTGCAGTACTGTTCATTTAAACTCACACTTTTTTACACAATACTTCTCATTCTACATTGTGTACATACCCCACATCTGTATATATGTTACAGTCACTTTCACTTTTTACATTTTTCTATTGCACTAATTAGTCAATAGAAAAGTCACCTACTAAGTCACCTTATACAGTATTTATTTAAATTATTTAGCTGTGTATATGTTTGCACCTGACACCAAGACAAATTCCTAGTACTGTAAAGTGCTCCTTGCTGACCCTTTGCTGTACCTGGCAATGAAACTTTTTCTGATTCTGATTTCAGAGCTTTTCTCTTGGTTGCGCTGCAAGTGTATATTTATGATAAGAATATTTATCCAGTCATATTTCAGCCAGTGGCTGACATCATGAGTCGCCAGAGTGAAAATCTGCCTTAAGGACTTCAGAATCAATAGTGCAGGCGCCCGTAGCATAAGTGGCAATGAAATTGTTACCTTAACCAGTCAGATTTCGAGTTGGTGTCACTGGGGCCATCTAGCAGGCATATGATTACGACAGCAATTTCCCGTGCTTTGTTTGGATAGTTGGAGTAGAGGCAGCGAACCGCACATATACATTGTTTCTACACTACCAGTCAAAAGTTTGGACACACCTTCTAATTCCATGGTCTTTCCTGATGTTCATTTCTTTCTACATTGTAAAACAATGCTGAACTTTGTAAAACAATTCTGTTCTTGCAAGAACTATTCCAGAACACCTGACCTTCTTGTCTTAAAATAACAACTGACTTTTTTGTTGTCATTACATATGGATTTACTTAAGTCCATGTGTGTTATTTCATAGTTTTGAAATCTCCAGTATTGTTCTAGAATGTATAAAATAAATCCCTAAACAAAAAACATTGAATTAAAAGGTGTGTCCAAACTTTTGACTGGTAGTGTATATTCGCTGCGTCTCGGAGATTTGCAGTTTGCTGCATACGTCATCAAGAATGTCTTTTTTGAGAAAAGTAACTGTAATAAAATTGACTATTCCTTGTGAGGTGTGAAATACTGTAGCCTAATTTCTTTTTTACTTTGTTATTTAACGGTTGATTAGTATCTATTGCCGTGGCGTCCAGGGGCGATTCTAGAATTTTCATTTAAGGGGGGCTTAGCCCCCAATGAGGGTATAATAGTAAAATAAATAAATAAATAAAATAAAGGTTTGACTAACAGCAGCATTCCACTGTATTGCATAGATGTGTATAACATTTGAGTACTGAACAACCCAAATACGAGTCTTCCTGATCACGCACAGACACACACACACACACACACACACTTGTCCTCTGATCCTCGCTCTGTGGATTGAAGAACGCGCCGAAAGATGGGGAGGAGCCAAAGTCTGCCGCCGTTTTCATATGAAATTTAAAGGGGACTAAGGTGATCACAAATTTGTGTACAGTTTATGGAGAATCGCAGAATTTTAGGAGGGCTGACTAGAAAATGGCCTAGCAACGCCCATGGTGGCGTCATAATGATGGTATAGAGGTGGATTAATTCAGGAAGAACACCAGTGAAGGCCTAGGTTTGAAATGCAAGGCCCGCCACTGAGTTTCTTCATAGAATAATCTTACCTGTGAGCTTGAGCAGACTGAAGACCTCAATTGATTTTTAGTGTAGCAAAACACTGAATCTGTTGTGGCTTTTAACTTTATATGTAATAATTGTTTAAAATTATTTTATTCTTAAAACTATAGCTTCAACAGGTGAGGAGGAAAAGCTTTTTGCTTGACTTGTTACTGTATGTAGATTGTGTTGGATGCCCTCTTTTCTTTTCTCTTGCTCTCCCTACACCTTCTATCCATTGCATTAATCTAAAAACTACCCAGTAACAGTATGTATCAGAGAAAGGGGGAAGAATAAAATGTTGAAGAGAGAGGTATGCAGTTGGCCCCATGGGATACACTGTATAATTTTCCCCTCCTCTGCATTTATCTAGCCTTATCTCTATATACCTAGTACCATCCTCCCTTCTAATCCCTGTCCTTTCTTTTCTTTTTATTGGCGGCAATGATAAATTGATGGTCATGCTGCTATTCTAAGTTATCAACATTTAGATTTTTATGAGAAGTTGGAGTGAAGGCCCATTCCTCACACTTCGAGAACACACTTCAAAATCACAAAAACGCACATATGCACACATCAACACACACACGCACTCACAGAGAGAGAGAGAGAGAGAGAGAGAGAGAGAGAAAATCTACTTAAACACACACATGCAAATCTTCATTTCTAAAGGAGAGACAAACATACAAATTCTCCCAAATTCCAAGATTGCCTTTTAGAGCATTCATTTGCAGAAAATGACGACTTTGTATAATAACAAAAGCGATAACTAATTTTTTAACTTTGGAAAGGTGCAAAAATCAATAGGTGCGTTTACATGGACACTTTTTAATCAGATCGGGCTGAATTCAATAAGATTGACCGATCGCAGTGTTTACATGAACGTGGTATAAAGTAATCAGATTGTATGCGCGTTTATATGACACTTGATTAGAATCGGATTAGATCATTTGACATATGCACAGTCCACGAAAAAAGGATTACCGCCGACCACAGACCAGTTTTGCTTAGCGCCCGCCATTTTACCTACGACAACATCCGTACGTCATACGTCATTCTTGCGTCATTGCACATGCACAGAACTTTCCAGGAACATATCCCATCCGATTAAGTGTTTACATGTCCTCTTGATCGAACTAAAAATGGTTTAAACCACCCCTTACCATCCGATTGAAATTTTAATCGGATGTGGCAAATTCCACCCGATTGACGTGTTTACATGACACTTTTTTAATCTGATTGTGCTTCTAGTCCTGTTACGATCGGATTACAAGTGTCCATGTAAACGCACCTAATGTTATATGGTGGCATAACCCTGGTTTTCAATCACTGCTTTCATGCTTCTTTGCATGCTTCTTTGCCAATCTTTCACATTGCTGTTTGGTGACTATGCCACTCCTGGTGCAAAAATTCAAGCTCAGCTTTGTTTGATGGCTTGTGACCATCCATCTTCCTCTTGATCTTCTTCTTCCATTCCAGAGGCTTGTAAGAAGAGGAGATTAGGCTGGTCATGAGTCTTGATGTGGTGATCCTCCATCCACACCTTGATTGACCTGGCTCGATTGACCTGGCTGTGAGTTTGTGAACATTGTCAAAGAAGAAGGAAGCAAGTTTTCTTCTAGGACAACCCTGTAGTTGGCTTGACTCATGCACCCTTCACAAAGACAAATGTGCCAGATTCCAGCCTTGCTGAAGCCCAGATCATCACAAATCCTCCACCAAAAATTTCTCAGTGGGTACAAGACACTGTGGCTTCTAGGTCTCTCTGTCTAAGCATAAAACGACCAGCTGTTGGGCAAAGCTGAAAAATTGGACTCAACAGAGAAGATGGCACTAATCCTCTATAGTCCAATCCTTATGGTCTTTTGCAAACCTCAGCCGGGCACTTCTTTTCTTCTCATTGATGAAGGGCTTTGTTCTAGCTTTGCATGACTTCAGCCCTGGCTCTAGGAGCATGTTTCAAACTGTCCTCGCCATGCACTTCACCCCAGCTACCGTTTGCTATTATTTTTGTAGGTCAGTTGCTGTCATCCTTCATTACTTGTTGAGTGGGATTCGAATGAGTTGGCAGCCATCCTGGTCAATGGAGAGTTGTTTTCGCCCTCTGCCAGGCTGTGGCTTTGTTGTCCCCAATGTCTGCAGCTTGACTCCAATGTCTGCAATGTCTGCAGTTCTTATTAATCGCTGTCTTTGAAATGGATGGAAGCAAACTGGTTCTTACTGTATCCCTCTGCCAGTAAAGTAATTTTGTTAACCGATTAGATTTTTGCAGATATATTATCCAAACATTGTAAATTGACTGTAATTTGTGGTTCATTTGAAAAAAAGTCCTAAAAACCCAAAGAGATTATCAGGTTCAAACATCTAAGTTCACTCCAACACACACACACACACACCATATCTTCACAAATAAGTTGTGATTCTAAGCCAATGTTATAGTATTTGCATCTGGGTTTTACCTAGTCTGCCCTGCTGCAGATCAACTGACCCCAAACCTGATTTTTTATTACATTTATATTTATTAAAATTTGGATAATCTGTCTATGGTACCTGACAGTAGATTTTACCACACCACGAATGCAGCAGGGAACACAAACCCCAAAGATTTTCCTTGCAGAAACAATTACTCCAATATTTAGATTGACTTGGAGGGGTATGATCCAGAAGAATGGTGCTCATTTCTTGCTTAGGATTTCCTGGACCTCATGTGATACACAGACTTTCATGCTTGTCATACTGATCATCTAGCTGCTTGCCCTATAGGTTGACCAAGGAGGAATTCAACTCCCAGAGTAATCTCTTGAGGGGCTCTTACCCTGCTATTTGCATTGTTTAAAATTGCTTTTCTGGTACTCTGTTGTACTCTGGGTTTAATTCTCATTTAAAGGAAATGCTGAAATTTTACAGTCTTTACACTCTTGGTGAGGCAAAATGATGCAATTTACACTTGGATTAAATCTAAAGATAAAACTCCTTTCACAATAACAACTGCACCTAAGCACCACAGCTCAGTTGAGATCTAAACTAAATCATTTATTACTGTTACCTGAAGTATTGTCTTGTAAGATAAACTAGAAACACAGACTGTGTTACACAGGAACAACTGTCATACTGTTGTAGAGTCCTTGTAATATGTTATAGTCTTTGCATTTGATTATTTTATTTTGTTCTAAATGCACACTTTTTACACTTGGATTGTAAGTGTAAATGTTTCCCATTAAGTAAAACAACTTTTAGCATATCACCACAAACAGCTCATAAATAATGTTTTAGGATATGTATTTAACCCAGTTCTCTGAGAAGGGAGAGAGACACTGCATCATGACTTGATGCTATGGGAACTCGGTTCTGCAAGACCAGTGTCTGAAACTTGTGTGGAAACATGACAATTATATTGCCAACATGGGGTCAGGTGATGTAGCAGCACACATTAGCAAGACCATAAAAGGGTATCTAAGTCACAGAAACTCCTAGATTCTACTTGTCTGAAGGACGTGTTCAGGCAAGCCTGATGTGTGGCAAGCAATGCAGCATCTCATTCCCTACTCAGGGAACCGGGTTAGATGTATAACCTGAGGAACGTATTCTGGTCTGGGTTGCAGAATAGCTTTGACCACTTCAGTAGTAAAGTCTAAGCTGGAGTAACCTTTCTGAGGCTAACTCTACTAAGGTCTCAAAAGGAACCTTAGATAACCCCTTCAGGACCACAGAAAGGTCCCAAACAGGAAATGATGGCCTGCAGATAGGCCTCAGCCATCTGGCACCGCACAAATGCAATTAACCAGGAGATGCCTCTCCACAGAAACTTTGAGTATGTGGCAGAATGTATGTAGTAGAAATAGCAGCTACATACCTTAAGGGCAGCAGGGGCTAACCCTGCTAAGAGGTGCTGTTGGAGGAACTCCAGCACTGTACCAACAGAACAATGGAATGGCTTCAAGTGCCGGTGTTTGCACCAGCTCTTCTGAGTGCAAAGAGGGGACCTAGCCAAGATTAGTTTGTATTATGAAGTATGTATTTTGGCTGGTGAGTGTATTTTGCTATTTTCTGCAGATATGTTCAGAGAATGTTCAAAGGCTGTTACTAGTGGTTGGAACAAACTAGCTTAAGTGCCAAGGGTAAACAACATGTCAACTAAGCTATGAAATCCCCAAGCTTCATCATGGTATTCTTTTTCATTTCGTACATGTTCCTTTTTTCACATTTCACCACACATACTGAAACCCATTAATCCAACATAATAAAATGGAAATCCACATGATATTACTGACTGCTAAAACATAGTCTATATTAATTTTAAATATCTAGAAATCGCTATGGTATGTTACATAACCGATTACTGGTTTGGAACAAAATGGCCATTGTTAAACCAATCAGATAAATGAAAATGAAAAGCATTCATTTTTTTCACCTTGTGAAGATAAAGTGAACATAGAAAGACCATTGCTGTTATTGGTGCATGCATTAAAATGCACATATATGCTAACTAATAAAATACATGTAAAATACATGCATCACGTACACTCATGATTTACAGTGCAGGCTAGAAAAAGTAGCACAGTCAACTCAAAGGATGACTTGTGAACAACTATTATTCACCTTGCCCTGCATTTATAAAAAAGAAAATACACAATTAGAGAGTGAGAGAGAGACAGAGAGGGAACTGCATGTTAATCAGGTGTGCACCGTTAATTTCCTCACTCCCTACACTCCCACTACAGACTCCCACTCTCACCTGTTCTTGCCACCTACTGTAAGTGAACCCTTGAACTTTTAAATCCTGCTTAACAGCAAGACCAACAAACTTTTTCTGTAGTGGCTTATAAAACTGATAGGATTAATTTTGGACCACTTCTTCCCATAAAGCTGTTTCAGGTCATCAGTATTTTCTGGGCTCTTTTTAGTAAACAGACCTCGTCAAGTCATTACAACATCTCAGTTAGGCTAAGGTCAGAACTATCATTTGGCCAATCCAAAACCTGATTTTTTCACCTTTTTCAGCCATTCTTTTGCCTTGATTCTCTTATAAAATGTCTTGATACACTTTTGAATTCATAGTTCACTCGATGAATGCAAAGGCTTTTAGGCCCTGAAGCAGTATGCTGAGATCCCTGAGAGTAGCCACAGTCCTGAATTTCCTCCATTTGTCAACAGTTTGTCTTATAATGAATTGATGAACACCCAGATAGAAATGATTTAGAAATGTTTTGTAGTCTTGTCCAACTTTATAGATCTCTATAATGCCACATATAATGCTTTCTAAGGTTCTGTGAAAGTTTCTAGAATCAAAGCATGGTTTGATTTCCAAGTAACCAGACTTTGGTTATATATTACGTATAGGTTACGTATACACAGCAGGAAAAAGTGGCCCATGTCCAATATTTGTATTAACAGGGAAAAAAAACACCCTGAATCTGACATTTTCAATTCCAATTTGGGACACTTTAATATCTGATATGTATCCGTTACATGGCACTATGTCCTCTGTTTGAACAGACAGATCACATTCATTTGTCTTTTACATCAGTCTAACTCAATACTCATCATTTTTCACAAGGAAAGATGGAGGATAAAAATAAAGGAGGATGTGGCAGAATAGTAAAAGGTAATAAACCTCATAAATATTTGGGGTGATGCTGCTGTACAATCAAAATTAGAACACACCACTCATGGCATCCTGGATACATTGCCAAAGAAACTTAAAAGCTTAAAAAGGAAAATTTAAAGAAAACAAGGATGCAAATAATAATAATAATAATAATAATAATAATAATAATAATAATACAAAAGTTATATTATTTTGCAGTTTAAACAGTAGACTGTTACATATTTTTAGACAATAAAATGAAAGTATTATTTGTGATATATAAAAAAAAGAGCTGAATAGTAGTGATTTCTTATTTATATTAAAACAGGCAGGGTGAATCATGGAAATAGCCCTCTGCATTTGACATATAACTGAATACATTAATCAGACTAAACAAATAATGAACAAATTATAGTAGAGACAAAAACAGTATGTGTTTTTGTGTTTGATTGTTATTGTTCAAGCTTTTGTTTGAGAGTGGTTCTTACTTTATTCTGGAGCAACAGCTCACAAAGCCTGCTAAAGGGTTACCAGATTATTTATTTGTTTCAGTCTTTTCAGCTGTTAATTATTATAATATTACAATGCACTGACTTTATACACAGAACACAAATAGGATAACATTTTTTACATGATACCAACAGCTGATTTTAGCCAAAAAGCCTATACCATTAAATGTTAATGAACCTAGTGTTTGAGCCTAGTTTATGCATTTTCATTTATTATTTTGGAAAATGTAGGTTCCAGATCTATCCTTTGTCAGTAGAACGTTTTCAAGAACATTTTTTATTTAAAATACTGGCAGCTATAATCCCAATCTTTACCTCCAGTATATAACTTCCACAAAGATGCAGTATAAGACCATGCTGACAGTGTGAGATGCTGGCTGGTGTCGTGACTCAAAGCTTTTGCTTTCTCTCTCTCTCTCTCTCTCTCTCTCTCGCCCCTCTTCTGATGTTACATCTACTGTAAGCACAACTGGGCTTCAGAAACATAAAATCATAACGTTACAGTTCCTGCAAAATAGCTTACGTTTAATGGTAATAAGAACGTCCTTTAGCTGGAGAACTTTAATGTGCTGTGTGGACTAACAAACACATAAGTAAGGCTTTCATTTTCTTTATACGGGTAAAGGAAGGGGGGGTGAGAGAGAGAGAGAGAGAGAGAGAGAGAGAGAGAGAGAGAGAAATTGCGTTTAATTAATATACGGCACTATACATAGATAGGCAGAATGAAGCAATGGAGGCAGCTTAAAAGAGACTGCAGAAACGGGAGTTTTAATTTATTCAGGAAACATTTCAGCATTTCAGCTTCTGATGAATATTATACAGGATTGTTGATTCGGATTGCTATGGTTTTGTACCTTGTTCGGTGATGTTAAACAACAGCTAAATTTGAATGATATTTTTTCTCAGATTTTCATTAAAATAAGACTGTGAAATTACCAAAGAATTAAGGCTTACCCTGAAGAATGGCCGTTCCCGATGTCAGTAAAGTCCGAGGGTACCCATCACAGCAGATGAACGGCACGTTTTCCCATCAATTCATAGAGCGATTAAATTATGAAGAAATATCCCATTTAGGTAGGTCTCAACGTGGTTTAATCCGAATCCGAGTCGCAGACTGTGTGCTTTTAAAATCTTCGCAGTGCGCACAGGATCTTTCTCAGTAGCCGTCGGGAAAAACTTAAAGGAACCTATGACAATGTCAGCGAAAAGGCAGACTGAATATCAATTATTTGTAGATTGTCTCCGATGCGTAATGCAAAACCATCCCTGTTGCTCATATATCTTCAGCAGTCAGTAAGTATAGATCTATACGAATATTTATAAACTATCCCGTATTGGCGCATCCAAGACCTTTCCTCAAGCCTGCAATGGATACTCGCTACTCCGCCGGCTTACTGAATGTCCCGATGGTCCTGTAGCCCGAGCAGTGTGGTCGATCAACAAGCGACGGGGTACCAGAAAACGTCACTAATATCCATATTACGTATGAAAGAGATTTGAATATACAGAAACGAATTCTTAATCTAATGCGCCATCGTTTGTCATGAAGTACCGTGCGGCGCTTGCGGTAAATGAAAGTTGAGGATGCGCCAACTCCATCCTTTCCCTTTGAATGAGCAGTGTACTGGCAGTGCAGCCCGATCTAAAAGCTATCCACACTGCCGCCTTATGGAAAGAGTGGAGAAGACAGGTGATCTGGGGAAGGATAGAAACGCCCTGCGATCAACAATCCCGCCCGGGATTTACAAAGGATATATAGAAGACACATAAAAATATGTGAGCATTCGAAAGACTTGTAAAATAAACTGACAATATGATGACAATAAGGACTGAATGATTTCTGTTTTTCCTTCTGCAATGCTGTATCGGACTGTCAGTTCACTGGCCTCAAAATCTCACTTTTGTGAGAGGGAAGTTGCCTCTCAGAGCATAGCTCCTCCTAGTAAATTCTCTAACATTTCTGGTACAATCATGACTGTATAATGAACCAATAATGGACAAATAAGGAAAAATGAAATTTGGCTAGCTACTCTTGGTCTGGACAATTCACACACACAAGCTATGGAAGGAGGGGTGATGGAACAGTATATGTGTATGTAATCATTTCAAGCCTGTCCTTTCATTGTGGAGCTATTGATAAATATTTGATATTGATAATTATTCCCCATCCCATTAAATATACCATCAATATTTTTTGGAATTTGAGTAATTGTAATTTGAGTTAATTGTAATTTATGTTAAGTGTGTAAAGTGTAATTTGTGTATCCTGTATAATATGTGCAAAGCACCTAATTTCGTTGGACATGCCACAGGTTCCAATGACAATAAATATATATTCTATTCTATTCTATTCTATTCTATTCTATTCTAATTTATCAGACATTACATTACATTACTTTACATTAGCATGTCAGCTACCTATCAAATGTTAGCTTAGTCAGTGGCTTAAAGCTTTAAAATACTTTCATAACCAATGGTTAATCAATATTCAAATTATATTTACAGTATTTGGCAGACACCCTTATCCAGAGCAACATACATTTATCTCATTTATACAACTGAACAGTTGGTAGCTTGGTGGCCCTAGGATTTGAATCACAAACTTACAATCAGTAGTCCAAGACCTTAACCACTGAGCTGCCACTTCCCTAATCATATGACTTTATTTTACATATTAATTAATAATGCTGTACTTACTACTTTGACTTATGTAGATGACTGGGGGATTTGAATTATTGAGCTCTAGATGATATGACAAGCACAGCTCCCTTCTAAAAGTCTCCTGAGCCTTCTAATCCAGAAGACTATTGCATAGGAGCCATATTGTCACTAAGGCAAGGGGAAAACTGACAAGCTATACATTTTGTGTAGCATCTCCATATTTTAACTATACATATATATGACAAGACAGAATAAAAATGCCAAAGCATTACATGGACATAATTAGCTATTCCTTTTATTAACATTGTTACTGTATGGTGGCAAAATTTTTAGAGCTGTAAAGACCAACCAAAAAAGAATGATCAGTAACATCATCAACAACCTCCACAGGACAGGAAGGTAACACAATCCACCAACTAAATATGTTGATAAAAGAAGTATAAAACAAAATGCAAACCACTCATCAGCAGTAAGAATCTGAAGGCCAGTTTGGAATTCCCTAAGAATTGCAGAGAAGAACCACAAAAGTTACCCTAACCCAAAGTGTGGAGAAAAAAAGTATCTGCTCATGATGTAAAACATGTTGGTCAGGCATGATAGAGTGTTGCCTTGGGCTTGTATATCATCTTTTTGAATGAGTTAACAAAGCTTTATTGATGATGGAACTCATGATAGCAGCAGAATGATTTTAGAAGTCAACCGAAAAATTCTGTTTTACCAATTTCCAAAGAAATGCATCTATCTGGAAGGAAGTTCATCATGTAGCAAGACAGTGACCCAAAACACAGTGCCAACACAACAGGCTTTCTTTTTTTCTTTTTCTTTTTTTTTGGAAAAATAAAATAAAAAGTTTTAGACTGGCCAAGTTAATTACCAAACCATAATACAACTGATTGTATACAAATTTTCTGATCTGATACAAATTTTACCTCCTGAGACTGAAAGCAATGGGATGTGGTAGCTTAGTGGTTAAGAAGTTGGATACTGGATGGAAGGTTGTGAGTTCAAATGCCAGGTCCACCAAGCTGACACTGCTGGGTGCCTGAGCAAGGCCCTTAACTCTCAGTTGCTCAGTTGTATAAAAAATTAGATAAATTGTAAGTCACTCTGTATAGGGGTGTCTGCTAAATGCCAGAAATGTAAATGTAGCAAGAAGCTAGATGGCATTTAACCCAATCTGAAGAAGTTTCTGAAAGGAGAAACTTGCCAAGACAAACAATAACTGAAAAAAGCTGTGGTTCAAACATCACAAGAAAAACTAGAACATGTTTTTTAAATTGGTGTAACAGCTAGAAGCAGGTATTGCAAGCAAGGGATATGCAAAGAAATGTGCATTATTTTTTTAATGCCATCTGTCCCTATACTTTTGCTCACCTCAAAATGAGGTTTGCAACCAAAGAAACAAAGTTGTTAAACATATCAAGGTGTAAATATCAAGAATTAAAAGCTGAAATTCTGATTTATCTGATTCTGATTTAATCACAAACAAAAAAATTAGTTTGCTGTTCTAATACATTTGGAGGGGACTGTAAATATCTACCGTTAGCTAGCAATGTTACATGATTGTGCACATTGTGTTAGGGACCTCACTAGCCATCTTACTAGTAGTTACTTGGGTGAGGAGAATTGCTAACACACATTAGCTTGTTCACCTACTTCACTTTATCTCCTTTAGTTCCATGCAGCAGTGCTTCTTTGCACTAATACAGCAGAATCACAGTTTTCTTTGGCATCTTTTTTGGTAGAAGACCCAGTAACATGGCTCTCACATTTTTAGTCTTTGAAAAACATAAAATTTAATATGCATAATTTTCTGCCAGTTTTGAGACCACAATATTGTTTGTAAAGAGATTTCTAACCTGGTTAGAAAGAGACATGATTTGCATAATCATATGAGCTTCTTGGTTATAATCTGACTGAAGTATATATATGTACTTATACAGTTGCGTGCAACAGAATATTACATAGCATGACAAATAATATATTAAATTCTAGTTTTATACAGGCCAAGAACCTCAGATAATCAGATCAAACATTAGAATGAAGAAAATGTGTGATTTCTGTGACTGATTGTGGATGTTGGTACCAGATGGGCTGGCTTAGAATTTTAGAAACTGCTGATCTTCTGATATTTTCATACACAACAGTAACTAAAGTTTACACATATTTGTTTGAAAGAAAAACACACTGAGTGAATGAAAGTTCTGTTGGCAGAAACACCTTGTTGATAAGAGAGGTCAGAGGAAAATGGGTAGATTGGTTTGAGCTGCCAGGAAGGATATTAATAACAATCACTCTTTACAACTGTGGTGAGCAGAAAAGCATCTCAGCATTCTAAATCTTGGAATTATTTGTAAATATATATGATTCAAATCATTTCAACTTTATATTAGGAATAAAATGTACACATTTTTCTCTCTTATTCCTAAATTAAAGCTAATCCCTACCACTAATGACTGGGATTTTTTGCTATTTTTGCATTATATATATAATATACATATCTACCTCTTGTGCTTCAAGTCAAGACCAGTACAGAGCGTTGTGTGATCCCTGTTCCAGTCCCAGGCTGTGTGGTACAGGTGAGGTGGGTTTTTAACGAAGCAATTAAAAAAAAACCCAAAAGAAAACATACAAAGGCAAATTGAACAGGTTCTTTTGCCAATATACTGGCCTCCCAAGCCAAGTTCCACGCCAAGGCTCACATTGTGGCCCTATTCCACACTGAGGCTTGATAACAGACATCCATGCCTGGTTCCATGCCAAGGCCACAGTAGCATACATGGCAGCTTGTATAACCTAGCACTTTTTTTACTTCCACCTCTGTTCAGTTTCTTTGCCTTTGATCTGTCTTTTCCAAGCCTTGTTCCAAGCCTTGTTCCAAGCCCTGTTGCACTCTTAGGACAACACAGCAGCCTCCCAAGCCCTGTTCCAAACCGTATTCCATGGCAAGACCAAGGTGATGGCCTTCTGAGCTCTTTTCCATGCCCTATATTACACCTACGCTGACGTTGTGGCCTTAGAAAGGTCCCTAATGAACCCAATGTGGTGGCCCCCCTAAGCCAGGCTGTATGCCAAGGCCAACATGACAGTCCCCCAAGTCAAGGTCCCTGCCGAGGTCGATATCCGAGGACCTCACCTGGGCCCTGAACTCCTCTATTCTAGTTAAAAAGGCACAAAAGTGCCTTTATTTTCTGGCGAACATTTGCCGCCTAACTATTAAGAGCATCATGACCAACTGCATGTCAGTCTGGTTTCGCAACTGCACTGCAACAGACTGAAAAGCCCTTCAGTGAGTGGTGAAAAATGCCCATCAAATCAGTGGTACTCAGCTACCCATACTTAAAAGCATTTTCAAGGAACGCTGCCTGCAGAGGGTGAAGGCATTATCAAAGACACCTCTCACCCTAATCATTTACCCTCCTTCACACAGGGAAGCCACTAACAGTACCTCAGTGTCCACACAAACAGACTGAGAAATATGGCTATGGCTGTTTCCACACTGAACAGCTGAGCACACTATTATATGTTTACATTTACTTACTTGTACTACACTGCTTATCCACTTGGCACTATGTGTAATCTTGGCACTACAAACCACTTATAATAGTGTCTTTGTGCTATTGTATACCTCATCCATAATCAATTCTGTGTATACTGTACTATATAAAACACGCATATTTCTATATATGCATATCCTGTTCTATACCTTAACTTGTCTTTGCATATAGGCCACACATATCCCTATTTAGAATATCTACTGCACGTCCTGTATGTAAGACATCCACGTTGTCTCTTAACCTACCAATTCCAACCCACTCTTACCAGCTCTTACTATCACCCAACAACTGGGTAGGGTGAAAGCTCAATGTCAGTACAAATTAACATTGCTGGATGACTTTATACATGCCGTTGTCCGTATTAGGTTTTTTGGCACGTCATACGTTACTTCGATGAGTCAATTTTTATACTTTTTGTGCGAAAGCGCCCTCCGGCTTCGAGGATGAATGAAACGTCTCTACGCTCACTCCGCCCCATCCCTCTACACAGAGCACATCAGCAGCACTTTATTCTCCAGCGTGTACCTCCTCTACACACCAGTGTAAAAGTAAGCGAATCTACATTTTCCTACTATGTAGTTGTATAGTCATTGTTGTTCATTTGGTGTGGTTTATATGGCCATTGAGCGCGCGCGCGTGTGTGGTGTGTCAGCCGTGCCCATGCTGTTCTTATCGTTATATTCTTAACACTGCTTACGTTGACATACAGGCTTGGTGTAAATGGTGTTTTGCATTCAAGCAGGTGTAGTTATGTTGGCTTATTTTGATAAAAGATGCATTTCAGGCTCGGCCCACCCACATTCCTGGCTACGCTAGTGGATTAATATAAATGCTAAACTATGCACGAGTTTGACTTAAATTTGCGTTTAGTGTGATGCTTTTCGTGTTAAAACATATTTTTTTTCTTCCGTGTATGTTCTCTGTCGTTATTTAGCTATTTATCGTCTTTATTGTCTGGTGAATGAATGAACAGTGGTGTTTTTAGTTGTGTAATGTTTTTTTATTGTGATACGTGAACATGTATGAGATATTAAGTGAGATAGTTTGTTTATTTCTGTTTACTATGTCGCCGGTTACAAATGAAACGAATAAATTGTTTGTTTGTTTTTTATATTTTGTGGTATTTATCAGTTTACATCTATTACAGTATTTTTAAATGACCTTAGTTTTGTCCAGTAGGGAGTGTTTGCTCTGACACAGCTTTGTCTAATGTAATGGTTAAATTATGAATGATAACATTTTGTGCTTTTATGTATTTAATGACAGTAAAAAACACAGTTTTATGTTTCAAGTTACATTCTAGACAACACATAGAATGCTTTTAATGTTAACGAGGTTACACTCTTTATGTCAATGAGTGTCTGAAATTCTTTTTGCCCGTGATGGCTCTGATGACCCACTGCCCTTCACACTTTAATCAGTCACTCCTAGGTGATAAACCACTAGGTGTTACGGACTGGTCTGAGTACAGTTGTTATTGCCTGATAACTAAATCATACGATTGTTAAGCTTAGGCCGGAGTAGATAGGGTGTATAAACAAATTCCTTTAATTTTTATAGTCATTATTGTAAGATTTTGTTTTAAAACAGACATACAAACATCTAACAGTTACTACTTTTTCTGTCTTACAGATCACCATGCACAAAAAAGCTGTGTTTTTCCCAGGATGCGTTAAGGTCGTGTTCCGTAAGGGACCACTCGGATATCTCCTTCAGGAGCCAGGCTGATCAAAGACAACCCGTTTCTGCAGGACAAGTCGGCACCGAAGAAGGAGGAGCTTGTCAAATGAAACGCTCTTGCTGTGGTCTATCAGAGAGGAGGTGACGCCTTTGACAAAAGAGATGTCTTTGGTGAATATGGCAATGCTTCCTTTATAATGGGGACAACTTGTGTCCCAGGGATACGGATGTACAAACTGTAGTAATACCTCCGGAGCCAGATGCAGTCAGACTGTCCACCCGTGCCTGCCTCAAGGGCAATGTCCAAGCCAACGGGCCAGTTGTTTATTTTTTGCTTGTATAAAGGAATTGTTTGCCATTGTGTCTGGTAATATGAATAACAAAGTAACTTATTTTATATGTACGCTATTCTTCAATTAACACGGGTATATTTTAAGAAATACAAGTACAGTGAAAACGCAGATTGCTAATTCTTGTCTTTCGACAACAGAAATGGAAGACAACAGTGACGAGTTAGAGAGTGCAATGCTGAACATCTCCCCCTCCAAAGTACAGTTGCAGTGTAAGTATTTTTTTCTGTACTGACTGCATGTCATTAATTGATTGTGATCCAAATGGATTTTCATTTTGTCAAATGTCTTAAAAAATATGCTGTACAGGTTGTGTTGAGTGTTAATCACTAGCTACACCACCACCACCGTCATCGACGTCATCATCTTCAGCTGCTGAACTGGGACAGTGTGCTGGATCATGAAAAGGTTTTTACACATTAGGTTCAGAACTGGAGCACAGTTCTGTTAAATTGTGATATGAAATGCTCTCCAAGTCTGAACAAAAAGGTTTTCTTATTTTGTCAGTGTTCTGGCCATGTTCCACTAACAAATGTCTGTGCCGTTGGCAATATACAATCTGTTCAAGGGGCTATGAATTGATTCCCCAACCATGATGAACTGATATTAGCCACAATCAGGGTAAGTACTCATTTTTTACTGTCAAGTTTTAAATATTTCTGTCTACTACCACACGATGATGCATATGCAATGATTAACATTCCTTGAGTAGGAATAATGTATTTTGTTTATTTCTACTATTAAGATAAGCAAGTAAAGTAAGAATGGGGTATTTTGAAAATTTTATATTATACACAAATGCCTGACAAGATTTTGTATCTTTCAGTGCTGTCTGTTGCCCTCTCCGTACCTCCTGACACCAAGCAACTGCCACCAGTCGATGGTAAATGATTTATAATTATATATTATTTATAATTAGATTATAATTCTGCTTATATATTCAGACATTTCTTTCAATTATGGTGGTACTAATCTTATTGTTTTTTGATTTTGTATTTTTTCCTTCTCTAGCACCAGCCTCACCAGCCCAGAAAATGCGCGGGACCCTTCCCAAATATTATTATATATATTAATAATATTAATATTTATAATCTCATATAACAATAATTGCTCACAGAGAAATTGTACTCTGTTTTAGCAGACAGCAGCACTGTAGAAAGCTCTCCAGTGTGCAGAACACCAATTAAAGATGGTAAGGATTTATTTTACTTGACTGGACATGACTTATTGAATCCACTATGTTGTGCTGAATCTGTTCTAATTTTAGAATATTGTTTATCCATCTTTTTATTTCTTAGAAAATCTCTCATCTTCAGAGATCACTTCATACAGTGTTCCACATGCAGCTGAGGAATCACATAGGAATCAGATTGGAGCTGTGCACTTATGTCATTGAAGTTGTTTTTCTCTATCACAATTTTAAATGTCCTTTAAATTATCATTTGTCTTTCAGCCAAAGTCTCGCTATTGGAACGATGGCTCCTCTGTCCACTTTTTTTTTCCATCAACAAGGCCCCATTAGATACTTCTACTGTTCCACAAAGGTCTTCAAAGCTTATGCCAGGTTCACACTGCACGATTTTTAGTCATCGGATCACGGTTGTTTTCACACTGCACGACTATCTAGGGTAGCATTCAGTCGCTTCTGTGCTCACACTGCACGATGGATCGGCGACAGGAGCTTTCACACTGCATGACTACACAATAGGAAGACTCGCCGACATCTTTGTCTGGTATGGTATACTCCAGTTGAAGACATGCTTGCTAATCTTGTGGTCTATAACTCCTCCCCGAACTGCCCGCTGCCCTGTATCTTGCTCTCTCATTGGCTGTAGGTCATCACCGAGGTATGTTTCAGTCAGAGCTCCTTTCACACTGCACGACTCATCGGCAACTCTGTCAGATCGAGTTTTAGGTCCTTCACACAGTGCGATTGTCACTTGCGTGCATGCTCCGCTTTGTCTTTTGCAAAACTAGTCGGTGACTAAAAAGTCATGCAGTGTGAACCCGGCATTACACTGCTGAAGGACTAACAAACCCCAGATTGCTGTTTCAAGGTTTGAAAAGAAACGGAATTCTTTCAGAGAGAACGTGCATCCACAAAGAAACAGGTGGTGGAAAAAAGACCTCAGAAACGCAAGAGGCCTGAAGCTCCCACTGTTGGATGCCTGTGTAGGCTCTACAAGATGGAACTAAAGCAGGGTCCAAACAGTCCACATATACATACAGACTTCCCTGGAATTGTAGTAAAAACTTAACTTTAGATATATTTTGTGTAGATTTTGTCTTTATTTTAATGTGCATTGAGTTAATTAGTGTTTAAAGTTTGCAATTATATGTATATATGTGCAGTCTCTGGAGTGTTTTTTCACTATTGATTTTTGTCTTAACTGCTCTTTGGTGTTTAAAATGTCAAATAAATTGATAAACACCGATTTCTTTGGCATTGTCTATTTACAGAATTCATTATATATTATTCATAAATGTGTGTTTACTCTTTAATGAACTGCATGGTGTGTTTGTGCTTATAGTACAAAGACGTATGCAGCATTTTTTTTTTTTTGTAGAATTGCAGAGAACAAAACAAACACTCCAATAATAGAAAACAGTCCGAAAAGGGCAGTCATCAGAAATAATCCAAGAGTAAATACCTTAAAGCTAAAAACTCCTGAGAAGAAAAAAAACACAAAAAAAGCAGAGAAAAGGGATAAACCAAGACATAAGGCGCAAGCAGTCAAAAGCGCTAAAGACTCACTCAAAAGGCTGATTCCAGAACAACTAAACACCACACAAAGAAACTGCGATACAAACAACTTAAATACACCAAGCTGAACGAGACACACGTGAACACAATAACACTAATTACAAGAAAGGAAGCTGAATAGGCTCAATGAGGACCTCTAGAGGTCAAAACCTAGAACAACAGTCCAAAATACTGACGGTTGTTTTTGGGGTATAAGTAATTGTATATGTGATATGTATAAATAGAGAGACTGGTTAGTACTGGTGCTGAAGGTCGTTAGAGAGCCTAACGCTGTGTGTGTATGTGAGTACTGACTGTACCTCCTACCATTTTGTTATTGAATAAATCTAGAATTCCAGAACTTGTGGTGCCTGGTGCTCTTCAGTTCACTAACAACCATGCAAAAACTGCTACACTTGGAGAACCATGATTTGGACTTCTGCCTGTCTCAAGGATCTTAGAACAACATTTAAATTTTGTAAATGCTTCGGCAAATCATTAGAACTGATGTTGATGATGTCCTCTAGGCATTACGCTGAAAGAGTATTATGTGCATTAAATGTTGAAACATCACTGGTGTTCCAAACAACAAAAAAAGGCCAAGTCTAGTCAAGTTTAATCAAATTAAAGGGAGCCACAACTTTTTTATATTTAAATCCCATTTCATTCAGCCAGTTTCTCACAGTACTCCTGTTCATTTGTTTTGTTGTGCATTTTCTGTTTTCAAGGCATATTGCTTTGAGTATTCTATCCTGATGCTTTGACATCTTCCCTAAACGATGCATCCCTGAGATATTTTGGCATGTAACAAGTCCATTTTGTCTTTCAATGAGCAAACATTTGAGAGAATAATTGAAGGTAGTACACGCTTGCCTTTCTCTTTGAGAAAGTCTGCTGGCATGGCTCCATCCACTGGTCTGGGCCTCATGCTCCCTTTTTAGTGACGTCCTTATAGTTAGGTATGACACTACGATAATAGCCAGCCAGCTATACTGAGAGTTTGGAGGTGTTCACTTATGCATTAACACATCCTAATAAAAGAAATAAGCTGTAGAATCCTGAGGGAACTGTGGCTTATCTAAAACAACAGAGACAAAGAGAGCAAAACATCTGATTTCTGGCCTACCGTAAACTGTTCTGACCCAACACTTAATTTACCACAATCTTCTTTCAGTTCAGATGTAGCTTTAATTCCTGGATAAGTAACAGGACTGGGAATCAGATCTATGTTTTCACACACAGGACTATCACTACATATTAAAGAGTCTATAAGATTTTCACCAACTTTCATTTTGCAAGTTTGATGGCACAGCACCAAAAAGGAACTAAAAACAGAGGGAAACTCATGTGACTCATCACTTTCATTCAAATCTGGAGCGTCTTTTACTATAGGCAGTAGAAAACCTTCCCACCAGCTAAATCATTAACAAATAACACAGATTTCTCATGCACAAATTCAACATATGCACTTAAACACAGGGAAATAACTGTCCACCTCACTTTCCCTAAACCAAGGAACCAAAGCAATGTGCTTACTAACATCAAACACAGCAGTACTTACAAACAAGGTTCCTCGGTGAGTAAGCAGCAAGCACCAGCGAGGGCAAGCTCTGGCAGAGCTGGTGCAGGAGATGTAGACTCATGTGAGCCAGGTGCTGATCTATTTCCCAACCTGTTAACCAACCTTAACCCCGGTTCCTTAAGCTTGTTGTTCTGAGTATCAAGCTCCAATGACTCAACTTAAAGTCAAGGTGTTTCAGTTGGAGTGCAAGCATGGGTTCCTCCAATGGTTAACCTATTACCACAAGATCTATGCATGTTGGGTTCTTGGATTTGCACCCAACTTTTGCTGTAGCAAAATCCTCAGAAACATCTGAGCATTATGCAACACCCACCTCAGGATGCTCAAGATGGTTTCTCTGTTTTATTAGCTCTGCATATAGTATTGTCACACTTTTGGAGTTCAGAGGGACTATTATGTTGTAAAAGTCAGTAGGGGAAACTCCACTCAAACTGCTCTAACATGGAAAAAATAACAAAGTACTCTAGATGAAACTTTTGTATCTGTCTCTCATAACCTAAACATTTAATCTCTGACTTGCCACAAAAAAACTGCAGAAGTAATGTGCCAGGAACACAACAGTATTAATTGACAGAGCACACAGGATGAGACCCCATTGTCCCATTCCAACAGCAAATTATGGTTGCTAAACTACTGGATGTTCAGGTTGTACTTCAAAAACAAATTTGGGCTTTATAGATAATGAAGCAATTTTAAGGGCAAACTTGGCCTGATAGGCCAGCAAAGGTCAGCATCCATTCCAGTCTAGAAGGTGTGGCTCTCATTTATTGAAGCATCTTGGGACATGCCTAGTTCATCAATGACAATTGTGAAGTCTGCTAGCTGCTATCCTAGATTAGGTATTGGGTTAATCAGAATGAAACAGAACCCATTCATAATGGAGGTCACACTCTTGATCTCATTCTAACATTTAGATTAAATATAGAAAATATAGTCAAAAGACCTTGGTGTGATTATTGACTCCAGTCTCTCACTAGCCTTCTTTCATCTCATAAACACTCCTAAGATAAGAAATATATACATATATACCTATATAAATCTATTGTTTTTCTGTCTTCAAACACCAAGCCAAGGAAACCCACTTTGTATCATTTCAATATCCATCTTGTATTCACTTAAAGGTATGTTATGGAACAGTGTCCACCATCCCACTTAGGAAGGTGCTACTCTCATTTATTGCAGCATACCACATAGACTTAGAATAGATTTAGTTAATCGGTGACAATCCAGAGCCAGGGCCAGGGGGCAGACAAGCAGGCTAATCTGACCATCTGCTAGCTCCAATGAGTCGTCACTAAGGGTTCACAACATAGAGACTGTGTCTGTTCCCCGGGATTTGCCATTTTTTTGGGAGTGGGTTATTTACCTCTGTTTTTGTGTAGGGAGTTAGGTAAGCCATTGTATTATTCTTTTGCTTTAATTTCAGGTAAGGAAATTGTAAACTACCAGATTCTTTTGTTTATTATCTTGGCCCATTGTACAGCTGTGTATATATGTATATATAGTTTTATTCACAATACACCAGCATTGCTACCCTTTGGTGCAATTATTCATAAACATGGTATTAGCTTCCACTGTTAGGCTGATGACACACAGCTATATGTTTCAGCTAAACCAGATGAGAGACACCAGCATCTTAAGATTGAAGATCCATTAGACAATGAATGCTTACTAACTTCCTCCTGTTTAACTCTGACAAGACAGTGCTTGTACTTGGACCACATGCAGCCAGAAGTAACCTTTCTGATTACAGGGTAACTCTGGATGGCCTTTCTGTTTCTTGGTGTGATTATTGACTCTGGTCTATCATTCCAGTGATAGGAATGTTCCAGTAGGAGCATAAACAAGCTCCAGTCAGTCCAAAGCGCAGCAGCTAGAGTCCTAACTAGAACCAGAAGATTGCATCACTCCAATCTTATCCACACTGCATTGGCTCCCAGCCAAATTTCGCATTGATTATAAAATACTATTATTACCTAAATCGTCTCACACCACAGTACCTGAGAGAACTTTTTTATGATCCGCTTCGATCAAGAGTTGCAGGCAATTTGGTTGTACCTCAAGTAGCAAAGGCTACAGCAGGGGGCAAAGCTTTTTCTTACAAATCCTCAGAGTTATGGAACAGCCTTCCAATTAATGTTCTGGACTCAGACACAGTCTCAGTGTTGAAATCCAGGCTAAAAACATTTGTTTAGTCAAGCTTTCAATGTATAATTTTTCTTAGGTAAAGAAGCCTGGTTCATGAACATAGAGTGTTTATTGTACTGGGTTGTTTGGATGCTGTTAACATACCATTTTCGCAAGGCGCTCAGGTTTGCTGACTGTAAAGTGGTTGGATGATTTATGTCCCAGGAAGCCCTTATGTCTTTCACCTTTTGGCTCTCTTTTTTAGTTATGCTGTCATAGCTAGTCTTGCCGGAGTCCCTGTCTGCAATGTACACATAATGTACATTGTCTTTAAACATCACAAGGTCACAAGCTCCCAGTGTTTTGAGTTTCCAGTGTGACCAATTCCTCTTTCTGGACCTGCCTGATCTATCCAGACACTCTACCCCTGGTTGAAGTCTCTTGGTGGTGCTCACTGCTGCTGGGGATAGATTCACTTGCAGACTATCACACCATCTTTGAATTTTCGTTGCATCAGTCAGCTTTTGGCAGGAGGAAATTAGTGCTAAGTCAATAATAAAATCAGAAACTACACTGACCTATTAGTTCCTCAGGTGCTCTTAGCTGCACAATTCCTAGTGATTATAAACTGTTGAAGAACATTTGCATTTACATTATTTACTGTCTGGTGTCACCCAAATAAGGATGGGTACCATTCTGAGCCTGGTTCCTCTCAAGGTTTTTTCCTCATATCATTTCAAGGATTTTTTCTTTGCCATTATCACCTTAGGCTTACTCATTAGGGTACATTTTGGGGATAAATAGTAACTTAAAATTAAACTTTTTATTGTAAAAAAATTAAATTTTTATTGTATGTTTCTGAACTTCTATAAAGCTGCTTTGAGACAATGTCTACTGTTAAAAGCGCTTTACAAATAAATTGAATTGAACTGAATTGAATTATGGATTTACAAGTAAATGCATAAGAAAACTCCAGTTAGTCCAGAATGCATCAGCTAGAGTTGGAAGATATGAACATATCATCTTATCCACACTGCATTGGGTCCCAGTCAAATACTGCAATAATTATAAAATGCTACTACTGACCTATAAAGCAATAAATTGTCTCACACACACTGTACCTGAACAAACTATTGTTTTTATATGCTCTACCTTGCATACTTTGATCAAAAGGTGCTGGTACAAAAGTAGTAAAGGCTATATGTTGTCTTGTACACATTTATATATGTTTATATATAGGACTGCTTTGTATAGAACCACTTGGAGACTTGAATATTTAATGAATTCAGATATTATGCTGATGTCCATAGCCCGCCATCCTTTTTCTTTATGAAGAAGAAGCCAGCCACGTTTAGGGAGGTGGCAACTAAGATGAAACTGGTTGCCAAGACCTCCTTGACGTAGTTCTCCATCACTTGAGTCTCAGGGTTGGAAAAGGGATAGACCCTGCTCTTGGGAGGGGAAGTGTTAAGTAGCAGGTTGATTGTGCCATCCCTTATATCCGTGAGTTGCTCAAAGGACCTTACACAATTCCATTTGAGTCTGATTCCTCTCAAGGTTTCTTCCTCATATTGTCTCACAGAGTTTTTCTTTGCCACCATTGCCTCTGTGTAACAATACCATCTGCATCATTAGGCCTTGAGGGTTGAGATGGACCAGAGCAAAGTGAAAGCTGTGACCAACTGGCCCATGCCAATATCAGTAAAGGAACTTTCCCAGGGATTGCCAATTTTTACCAGCATTTCACACGGGACTATAGTACGGTTGTTGCCCCCCTCACCTCATTATTAAGAGGGAAGCTCAGAAGAATTCAGTGAAACAACACCACCCAGACGGCCTTTGAGGGGCTTAAGAAAAGATTCACTAAGATTCTCTATGCCCCCAATCCACCCAAGGGACACCCATTGGGGACTTAAGGTGTCTTAAATAATACCTTTTTGAGTTGAGGTATATATTAAAGGGCTTTCACTTAAATCAAGAAAAAATAATGTCTTGATTAATTAACTTAATTTAAAGTACATTAAGTTCATTAACTTCAATGGTATGAGTAAAGACACAATACAGAATGGTTATTGTGTAGGGTCAGTTTTGCACATTGATAGAACAAATGATCTCTTCCTAAATAAAATGTTGCTTCACAGAAGAAAAGCAGAAAATCAGTACAAACACTGTATATTTGTAGATTGTTTATGTTGAATAATATCACTTTCTAGTACATCCGTTTTTTATTATTGTTGTCAGGTCTTCAAAAAAAATAACATAATTCAGAAAATTTCTGCTCTTTCTTAAAGAGTAAAATCAAAAATAAACAAATAATAAATCACTTAAAAATCTTATCTGTTTCTGAAAAGTTGCTGAAATATTATTCATTTTGACAGGATTTCTGTATTCAAGTCACTGTATATATTTTTCCCTAATTTAGGCAGGGCTTGGGCAGTTCCGCTGCTTTGTGTCAGTGCAGCCCTGGAATTTGTTCCTGTTGGGGTACTGTAGACCTTAGGTTTAGGTATCCTAGTGGGGCCACACTGCTGGAATGCTTCCACAGGTACCTGTCGGGAAAGAAGAAGAGGAAGTCAGACGATCTTTCACGGTGAGAGCTTAACACACTTTTGAAGTTGTCAATTCATATGCCAGGAAGCTGACCTCATATGAATATAAAGTCACACAAAACTACACCTGGTTATGTATGTAACCCGGTTCCCTGAGAAGGGAACAAGAAGCTGTATAATGACTATGGAAATGCTACTATGTGGAAGTTGTGTCTGAAGCTCTGTGTGAAATCACACAGATATATCGGCTCTGGTCAGTCAAGTGATGAATCAGAGTGCACCAGCAAGACTATAAAAAGGCATCTATTTCACATAACTCCAGCTTCTATTCATCTAAAGGAAGCGCAAGTGGGTGCACAGGGTCTGTACAGCATCTCATTCCCTTCTCACAGAACTGAGTTACATACATAACCTGGTGTAGTTCCCTTTCGAGGGAACTTGACACTGTGTCATGGGATGCTATGAGAATGCCAATACCAACAGCGCCACATGCCAGGAGATGTCTGTCCCAGAGGGCACAAACAGGCCAGGAGCAGAGCACCATCAGCCCTGTAAGACCCAGGAGCCAGGAGTCAAGGTCCAGGTCCAGGTAATAGAACATGGTAAGGGTGTGTGGAGAGGACCAATCCATTGGCAGCACAAATATCCTGGTGGGGAATGCACTGCCCAGAAGTTCAACTACTCAGAGGTGAACATAGTCATTTCTACCCAGCAAAAAATTGCATTCCATGCAATTAATAATTAATAATTAATAATTAATAATATACATTCCACCATCTACGAAGATGCCATTCCTCAACAGGAAGCATGTTTCCCGATCATGCTTCCCAATCATGCCTGGGTGGCAGAGAACCATTGGCCTAGTCAGATGTCCTTTATACCAGAAAGGATAGAATCCCCTGAGAGGGGACAGATGTTCCTGCATCATGGCTGAATCCCAAACAATCCCCAAGAAGGTGGTTCTCAAAGAGGGATAAAGCACACACTTCGCTGAGTTGAGGCCTAGGGACCTCATGTGGGCAAGCATGCCATCTCAATGCCTGGCTGCCACTTCTCTCAACTGAGCCGAGATGAACCAGTCATCTGGATAATTGAGTATAAGGATGCCCCTGGGAGCAATGATGCCAGAGCAGTCTCCATGCACTTTGTGAGGGTGAAAAATAAGACTAGGCCTAGAGGGGATCCCGGGACCCGTACGCTTCACCCCAAAAGTGAACCAGGGGAGTCTTGTATGCTCTGGCAAGATGCCTATGTGAAGATAGGCACCCTTCAGGATAAAGTCGCAAATCAGTCTTCGGGCCTGATCTGCAACCCAATATCCTTGAGTGTTAACTTCCTAAATCTTTTACATATATTTTCTTTTTCCCAAGTCTAGACAGATAGGACAAACAATTGACACGAACATAAACAGAGCACTTCCTGAAGACAAAGAAGCTGAAGTAATGTGACAGAGATGCCGTTATATGGTCTTGCTGGCACACTCTGCTTTATCACATGAGCTACCCGAGCTGAAAAATCAGAATCATTTCACACAGAGCTTCAGACACAACTTCTGCATAGATGCGTTCTCATAGTGTCAGCCATGACACAGTGTTGAGTTCCCTTGAAAGGGAACAGCTATTTAAGTTTTGAGTTATTGTATGTATTACCAATGTGACAACTTACCCATGTCACAACAACAGCCACACACTATCCTACTGTTCTTTTAAAAGGGAAATACACTATATTGCCAAAAGTATTCGCTCACCCATCCAAATAATCAGAATCAGGTGTTCCAATCACTTCCATGGCCACAGGTGTATAAAATCAAGCACCTAGGCATGCAGACTGTTTTTACAAACATTTGTGAAAGAATGGGTCACTCTCAGGAGCTCAGTGAATTCCAGCGTGGAACTGTGATAGGATGCCACCTGTGTAACAAATCCAGTCGTGAAATTTCCTCGCTCCTAAATATTCCACAGTCAACTGTCAGCTGTATTATAAGAACATGGAAGTGTTTGGGAACGACAGTAACTCAGCCACGAAGTGGTAGGCCACGTAAACTGACGGAGCGGGGTCAGCGGATGCTGAGGCGCATAGTGCGAAGAGGTCGCCAACTTTCTGCAGAGTCAATCGCTACAGACCTCCAAACTTCATGTGGCCTTCAGATTAGCTCAAGAACAGTGCGCAGAGAGCTTCATGGAATGGGTTTCCATGGCCGAGCAGCTGCATCCAAGCCATACATCACCAAGTGCAACGCAAAGCGTCGGATGCAGTGGTGTAAAGCACGCCGCCACTGGACTCTAGAGCAGTGGAGACGCGTTCTCTGGAGTGACGAATCGCACTTCTCCATCTGGCAATCTGATGGACCAAGTGTAAAGTTTGGTGGAGGGGGGATTATGGTGTGGGGTTGTTTTTCAGGAGCTGGGCTTGGCCCCTTAGTTCCAGTGAAAGGAACTCTGAATGCTTCAGCATACCAACACATTTTGGACAATTCCATGCTCCCAACTTTGTGGGAACAGTTTGGAGCTGCCCCCTTCCTCTTCCAACATGACTGTGCACCAGTGCACAAAGCAAGGTCCATAAAGACATGGATGACAGAGTCTGGTGTGGATGAACTTGACTGGCCTGCACAGAGTCCTGACCTCAACCCGATAGAACACCTTTGGGATGAATTAGAGTGGAGACTGAGAGCCAGGCCTTCTCGTCCAACATCAGTGTGTGACCTCACAAATGCGCTTCTGGAAGAATGGTCAAAAATTCCCATAAACACACTCCTAAACCTTGTGGACAGCCTTCCCAGAAGAGTTGAAGCTGCAAAGGGTGGACCGACGTCATATTGAACCCTATGGATTAGGAATGGGATGTCACTTAAGTTCATATGCGAGTCAAGGCAGGTGAGCGAATACTTTTGGCAATATAGTGTATGTTGATAGGGAATTGTTTTGCTAAGAAAATTAGTAGCACAGAATAACTTGGAAATGCACACAAGATGGAGCTCATCTACCTTCTTCACTATATACATGCTACCTTACAATTTAACTGTGAGAAAAGAAATTTAATATGGTCTAATGTTTTATACAAGCTGCTTGTTATTAAAGTCACTAGTGATCTAACTAATAAAATATGCAAAAATGTAATAAAAAAATACAATACAGAATTCCCATATATATTACTGATTTAAAATAGATAATGAAGATCAGTCTCCAATTTATATGTTGTTGCTGTGATCATACTTTTAGAATGATTTTACATTTACCCTGTTAAACACAATTTCAGTATTAGTACATGCTTACAGCATACACTGTAAAACCTTTTGTTGTAAATGCACTACTACTGTAGCATCACATCATTTTACAGTATTAAACTCTATTGCCTACAGCAATGCACTGTATTTTACAGGGGAATACTGTAATTACTTAAAATAATTACAGCATAAGTACAGTATGATTTTAAGTACTTATAGATTGAATTGCTGGTCATTAAATCATTAATATTTTATTTTTTAATAGTAGTGGCAATAGGAAATGGAAAATAACTTTATATTAATCTTAAAACATTTTAGAACAATGAGCAGAAAATTGCCTTTGTCGTTATATTCTTATTTAAAAAAAAACTTTAAAGTATAATTAACAGTTAACAATTAAAAGCCTAAAACAGTTTATATGGATCATAGAGGAATGTGCCAGCACCAGGCCCAGCACTACTGTTACTGTGCCAAAGCATGATGGGAGTCTCTGACTATGTAATGACTTCCAGAAACTTAACCATGTCTCTGCCTTCTAAAGCTATCCCCTCCCCATGTGGATGGCCTGCTTGAGTGGCTGGGAAAAGCCCGGTTCATTTAAACACTGGACCTCATCAAAGGCTACTGGCAAGTCTCTCTGGCCCCTGATACAAAGGTTTAACACCACTAGCTGGCACTGGCAGTACCAGGTTCTTCCGTTTTGCCTACTTGGGGCACCTGTGACATTTCTGCAGCTAATGAGTATAGTCTAGTGCTCACTCCACCACCTTGTCACACCACTTGCACCATCTGGGGGACCCAAATGGCATCTGGAGCTAACCATGGCACAGTGCCTGGGTTACCAGATATCTGGGGGATATTCAAATCACAGAAGGTGGAGGTTGTTTAAGAGTACCCGCATCCTACCACCAAGAAACAGGTATGTGCCTTTCTTGGGTTGGCTTATTGCCAATTCATGACTAACTTCTCTTCTGTAGTCCCCCCACCTCCCCATATCTCACAAAGAATGGCCAGCTGGACTGGGTGCAATGGAGAGCACAATGGAGAGGGAGTCTCTTGGCATAGTGTAGACAGATCCTGGCACAGATCCATTTTTAGGCTATTCGTTTCAGCAAGTTCGGTGCTCATGACAACTGAGCAGCCTGGCCATGTAATTTAGCCTCCAAGTTGTAGTACTTTGCTCTCCATTTTTTGTGCCTTGGTCTGGACAAATTTCAGCTCCTCCTGGGCCTCTCTGGCAGAAGCTTGCTGAGCCAGCTGTTCTGTGACACACCGCAGTTAATCAATAACAAATAACTTCCATTTATTTCTATTTAAGATGATCATGACCTTTTTGTTATTCTCTTCTTCACTTTCCTCTCACATTATTATCAGCTATGACTGATTCACCATCTGAGCCCAAAGACCTTGAACAGGTAACCAGGACAATATTTAGCTACACTCATAGATAATATAGCTCAACTTAAAATAAATATAATTAGAGCTAGTCTCTAGATATAATGATCACACGTACCGTAAAACACTCCAAAGTTACAACTTAAATAGCATCAAATTAAATTAAAAGTATTTCACATAGCATGGATAATTATATAAACATATAAATAATGATATAAACATATCACTCCACCCAAATAGAAAATAATAAACCAAGAAGATGGCTTGGTCTGCAAGTGATATGACATGGAAGTAAAATAGTGACAAAAGTATTTGAAGCAAAAATGCTTCTGAATAGCAGTAACTGAAAAAATATCCATCGTATTAACAGTGCTTGCATTTTAAGGTTCTGCAGTTCAACATGGTTGCATAATTAAGCTGTGAATTCAATGTGTTTGCATAATTAATCTGTGAATTTTTCAAGTAGAGACACAAAATTGCATTGTTTTCAATATTAAATATTCAAGTTTTTAAAATACAACCTTTAATAATTGACAGGACATTTCAGTGCGTATTATTTCACTTCCACAAGTTCAGTGATTCAAATTAAATGTTTCACCTCTGGGTATCACAGGAAATAAAGCAGCTTTCTGACCATGTTTTAAATGTCCATGTTTTAAAAGCCTTATAGAAATAAAATTTTATTTTATTTTATTGAACTAGAACTGTAGTAATATTAGGTCAGTATGTGAAATTATATCAGCCAATCAAAACACTGAATCCCTGGATGTTTCTCCCTTTACCCTGCTGTTGCTTTTCCTAGAAACATTTATAAAATGACCACATATAGCAATTGTTCATAAAGTGGTAAATGAAAATGTACCATTATAATGGTAAATTGACTATTGTACTAAATGCAAAAAGTGCATAAAGCTTATCCAGAAATATGATTCAGTGATGGCAGTGATTTGTTTTAATATATTTTTCTCTTTTTTGGATGATGCACACATATAATTTGGAATTAGCCAAATCCAAACGAACCATAGTTACAAACATCATAGTAAAAAATACCACTGGCAACCACATTGACACATTATGGAAATGGGTGATTCACAATGTAATCAGAATTCTATTAATAATGCATCTAATGCAATTACACTGTTTAAACACAAGTGTCCAATTGGCACAAACCAGTTAAAATTGAGAACAAGATGTCATATCAGAATGATCAGCATGAATTAAAGGTTATATGGTTGCATGACCAAATTAAAACAGCCAATCAGAACTCTTATGTAGCTTTCGAGCAACACCAACCTCATGTGGCTAGGATTTACAGTGCCCAAGAAAGACATTGTGTAACCCAGGCATATTATTGCCTAAGGTGTTTCTGTTATGTTTCAGTACATATTTTTCCCAGGTCAGAGATACAAAAGTTAGTTTTTTCAGTCATAAATTGAGTATTGAATTGAATCAATTCACAAAGGCAGCTATTGCCAATCAATGTTGGGTCTAGGTCAGTTCTAGACACTACTTACTGTACTTTGTGATGGTTGTGGGATTGGTGTGGAGGCAGGCTTTATCCCGAGGCTACTCACAGTTTTGCTGTTAACTTTGGTAAGGATACCACTGGTTAATTCTGAGGATTTTTGCTCCTGTCCAGGAGAATAGCAGGGTGGTTCAGTATTGTTGATAGTCGGGGGGTAAGGGATGCCTAAGTGAATAGGTAGTTTGTTGTCTTCATTATTGTTGACACTTGGGCTTGAGCTATTATAACTATGTGCATGCCAGTTATTTTGCCTCTGTGGTGTTTCACAGAAGACAGTGTGACTTGCATTGATATCAGTCTCCTGTGATCTGTCATAACCTCCTGTTGTGATTGTTGTTATATCTGTAGGTAACATTGCACTGTTTGGTGTCAATAAACTTGTGAATTCAGAAATCACTGTTTGTGAATAGGTTGTAGTACTGTGTGGTGTCATTGACTGTTCAGATGTGAATAAGCTTTCAGTCGAAGGATGACACTTATTATTCTGTGGTGAGGCTGGTGCATTTTGGGTAATGGTAATTTGTTGTTTCCTGGTACAATTACCATTTGGGATAACTGCTGTAGTGGAATAAGACTGAGAATTCTCTGAAGTAGCATTTGTAATCTCAAAGGTAGCTGTGTTATGGCTATTATCTGGTGTCTTCTTGATGCGTAGATGCTGGCTCAAGTTATGGGTGACCCCTTGCTGAATGTGAGATCCATTTTGTGTGTTTTGCATTTTGCAATTAATAAGTTGCTGTTTCTCTACACTGTTTAAAATAGGATTTCTAATTTGCTTTGTGTTGTTCTGGTGGTTATTATTGTTTTTGAGTGAGGTACCACATTTAGCTGGATTCATCTCATTATAATTGGGTTCATAATGTTGATTGCTTTCCTTATACATGTTCTCATTCTCCACAGCTTGCTCTAGAAGAGTAAGGTTTTTATAAGTAGGGCCATTTGGTGATTCAGTCTGAACCTCCTTTGTAGAGACTTGGAGGTCTGAGAACCGTCTCCCAATCATGCCAGGCCGGAGGCTCTTGCTAAAGCGACGATATCGCTCTAGCTCTCTTGTTAAGCTCTCCTTCTCCCTGACAAGTTCCTTGTTTCTAATTTCTTGCTGGGTAAGCTTTCTCTGCAGAGTTGCATATTTTGTTTTCATGTTGCAGATAGACTCTTCTGTGCCCATGTAATTGTGTATCTTTTCCTTTAATGCTTCCACCTCTTTGGTCAGATGACTGGACTTGGCCTCTTCTTCTTTCAGCTGCTTATATAGAATGTGTTCTTGGTTGAAATTTTCTTTTTCAACCATTTGGTATTTATATAGCTCCTTCCTTGCAATCTCTAATTCTTCAGTTAGGGATTTTTCATTTGAGTATCTCTTTTCGAATGATTCACCCTCATTTTGTGTCTTCAAAAGATCTTCTTCTACCACATTCATCTCTCTGAGTTTCCTCTTGAGCCATTCTACTTCCTGTGTTAAATCTTTCATTTTGTTGTTTTCTTGTTGGAAGCCATTTTGGATGGGTCCCTTTGTGTTCTCTTGTTTTACTTTGTTCTTCAAAAACTCCCTTTCAACAGCTTCTAAGGACTGAAGCCTCTTCTTCATCAAGCTTACTTTAGACTGAAGGGCATTGCTTTTCTCTTCCTCAGCTTTTATCTTGACCTTAAGTTCCTCTCTTTCCTTGGCGGTGATGCAGATTTTTTCCTCCATTTCAACCTTGATCTTCAATGCTCTCTTGCTTTCTTCAATCAGCTTCTCTGTCACTAATGTGACTTTGTCCTGTTCAGCCTGAAGTTTGTCAGTACTATCTTGAAACTTATTTTCGAGTTGCTTCAGTTTCTCTGCCATGTTTTTCCTGTCATCAATAAGCATAACTGTTAGTGTTTTCAATTTTGTAAGATCTTCCTTTAGTGTCCACTCTGTTTTTTCTAAAAGACTTTCAGCAGCTTCAAATTCTTTGATCCTGATCCTAAGGTTACCTAGTTCATTACACATATGTTTAGATACTGCCTTTTCTTTTTCTAGATTGCACTTAAGTGAGCTACATTCCTGTTTGCTCTGTATAAAGGCATATTCTAATTTTTCAATATCTGGAATTCTGTGATTTAACTTGTCTACCTCTGTTTTCAGGCTACGATTCTGGATTGCCTCCCTCTCCAGCTTCCTATTGAGGTCCCTGCACAAATCCTCCATCTTGATCAATTCCTCATCTTTTCCTTCCATTTCAACCACTCGTTTTCTCAACTCTTCCACTTCTGACACAAGGCTAGGGTTTCCAATCTCCCCTTTGCTCTTTTTGTCCCTTAACTCCTGCAGTTCCTCTTCTGCCCTGCGAAGAGCCTTGTTTGTCTTTTCAAGCTCATCCATTTCTTGACAAAGAGTAGACAGTTTCTGATGCAAATGCCTATTTTGGCTATTCTCATCAGCCAGTTTGATGCTCATGGCTTCCTTTTCTTGGTGGAACTGAACAGCCTGGTCATGTAATTCAGTCTGTAAATGCAGCACTTTGCTCTCCATTTTTTGTGCCCTGGACTGTACAGAGCTTAGCTCCTCTTGGGCCTCTCTGGCAGCAGCTTGCAGCTCTCGAACCCTTGCAGTTTGCTGAACTAGCTTTTCTGAAACACACTGCTGTTCATCAATAATCAGGAGGGCAAATGACTTTAGTTTAGTCAATTCTTCTTTAAGATTGGTGATCTTCCTGTTATTCTCTTCCTCTCTTTTTTCCTGGTAAGACTTTTCTTGATCATTGAGCAGTTTCAATCTGAAAAAAAAAACATCAAACATCAAAATGAAAACATATTTTGAAATAGGTCAGGTACATGTTTAATTAGAGTTATGTCCCAAATGCATTATAGTTATGTGACAATCTAAATTGACACCACCTATGGTACAAAAAAAAATTAAGAAGAGAATTTGGATAACATGATTAGAAGATACATCACTCTGGATAAGTGGACACCAGTGAAGGAGAGCAGTACTCTAACACTCTATTGATACTAAACTTGGTTTCACTATGGGAATACCAATACCAATACCACCATGATGATGCTACACTGTTAGTGAAGTGAACTCTGAAACCTAGAGGCCTATTCCACACCTATCCCACACCCTTAACTGCTTGGTGATGGGATTACCCTTTTTGTGGCCACCAACTTTCTTGCTCCAAAAACTCATGAGGCAAAGTGAAGGCTGGCCTGTCACTAAGGGCACATAGTTTTAACTATGTAGCAAAATCCAGGCAGGAGAAGGCTGGTTAAGGATAATAGAAGGGTCTTTGTTAGGGTCAAAAACTTCTCTGAGGCTGCCTTGGAGGCTCTCTGATAACCCAACCAGGACCATGGAGAGATCCCGGAAGAATAGCTTCAGATGTCTGGCACTGTATAATCAAACAGTGCCTGCAAGGATGGGTGCATGGAAATTGCTGCCACATACACCTTAAGGGTAGCAGGGGCTAGCCCTGCTGAGAGGCTCTTCTCTCCAACACTCTATCAATTGAGCAGTGTTTGTACCATGATAGCAAGAGCCTTTATTTCAGGGCACACATGTTCCTTGTGCAGAAAGCCCTACAACTTAATACAATCTGCACGACCAAGGTTGAGAGCTTACAGTATACACTTCAGGGGGCATGACTCGCCTTAATGATTAATGTAGGAGACCACCTTGTGTTGTCCGTGCAGACCATGAACCATGATAGCCCCTGACCTGTGGGAGAAAGCGTTTCAAGTCTATAAACAGCCCTCATTTCCAGGCATTTTATGTGCCATAAGAGATGGGCCCCCATATACTGTGGGTATCAGGATCTGCACATAAGCCCATGAGAAAGAGTGATGGTAAGAGTGGGCCCAGAGCTACAAGAGAAACTGGTCTCATGTGCATAAGACCCAGGAGGACAGATAAGTCTTGGCCTAGCCCGAAGCTGTTCAAAGCAGTGAGGATTGAATTCACAAATATACCAACCAGGCATAACATTATGACCACCTGCCTAATATTGTTTTGGACACCTTTCTATCAGAACCAGCATTAACTTCTTCAGCAATTTGAGCAAGAGTAGCTCGTCTGTTGGATAGGAACACTTTGCTCCCCACATGCTTCAATGAGCTTTGGCCGCCCATGACCCTGTCACCGGTTCACCACTGTTCCTTCCTTCAACAACTTTTGATAGATACTGACCACTGCAGACTGGGAACACCCCACAAGAGTAAAGAGATCAACTTTGAGGACAAAATGTTCACTTGCTGCCTAAAGTATCCCACCCACAAACAGTTGTCATGATGAGGAGATAATCAGTGTTATTCACTTCACCTGTGAGTGCTCATAATGTTATGCCTGATTGGTGTATAGGAGACAGTTGTGTTATTGACAGTTGTTAATTGAAAAATTTAATTGAAAGTATGTGTCCTTTAGATCTATCATGACAAACCAGTCCTCAAACCTGATTTGTGACATGATGAGTTTGAGCGGTGGCATCTTGAATCTAACCTTCTCAGAGTACAATTTAAGGAATATAGATCAAAAGCCTCCTAGTACCTGTCGTCAATGGACCTGAGAGTATCATCAAACAGGCCCTGAGGAGACATCGGGGCATCCAGGAGAAAGTCTTTCCGTTTTATATTTCTGTAAAGCTTCTTTGAGGCAATGTTCACTGTAAAAGGAGAAGTTCACTTCCAGAACAAAAATTTACAAATAATTTCTTTTTTTTCTAAGAAATGACTGATCGTTTTGCTAGATAAGACTCTTCTGCCTCGGCTGGGATTGTTTAGAGTCCTTTGAAGCTGCATTTAAACTCACAGGCACCACTGAAGTGCACTATATGGACAAAAATCCTGAAATGTTTTCCTAAAAAAACATAATTTCTTCTTCGACTGAAGAAAGAATGACATGAACATCTTGGATGACAAAGGGGTGAGTAAATTATTTTTAAGTTTTGGAAGTGAACTTCTTTAAATGTGCTATACAAATTAAACTAAATTGAATTTAATTGAATTTCTCCTTAATCCCTCTTAAGTTTAACCACATATTCCTCTCAGTGGCAACCATGATAGCCACAACCAGGCAGTTATTAGACTCTTTGAAGGAATTGAGGTGAGCCGAGTATGGATTCAGGGACCTTGAGTATGGATTCCAAGAGCTTATCACTCTGTGTGGAGGTCTGAGAAGAAAACGAGACTGCACCAAGATGGTAGTACACAGCCTGACATCAAGCTTAGAGTGGATGGCCACGTCTTGCTAAATCTAAATTGTATATCTGTGGCACACTCCACTTCCACCAACTCGACCTGCCAGGTCCATGAGTGAAGATGAAATGTCACCTCTCAGTGCAGGTGACTGGCTTGAAAATAAAGCCAGGTTGGAGCAGAACTTCTTAAGTTAGCAACTCTAACAGTGCACACAGCTGGCTCCCTGGAGAGCTGGCTATGTGTGCTCCAATCCCAAACAAACAACAGAAGAAGTGTGTGAGCCATCCACTCCTTGGCCGCGCACATGTTTTAAATTGCTTGTTTGCCAAGACAAGAAACATGACAACATAGACAAACAATTCACACAAACAGACAAATGGCTTCCTAAAAACAAAGAGGCTGGGTGCATATGACATAGGCACCCTTTTAAGGACTTGTTAAATAGTGCATATGTCAATTTAAAAATATATAAATGTAGTGAAAATAACTGATAGGCAAGTTGTTTTGTGTTCATGTCTTGCAACAATGGAAACTTGGCTCAGACTGGAAACATGACTCTGATGTTCTCAGACCTCAAGGTGAATGAAAATGTAATGCCCAACTCACTGCTACTCACTGTGGTTTTCTGGGACTTGTACTGAAACTTGATGATTCACTGTTCTTACCACTTCCAATTCATCACCCTGCCCCCCACTTGCTTCCCCACACCTCCCAACAATTTTTACACATGCATATGAAAATGTAGTGTTGTGCATTCACAGAACTTACACCAAAGCCAAGCACTGGACACTAAATATGACCTAGTAATTGAGTTTCCATTCACTACATAAAAACTGTCACATCAACATCACTTGGGTACATCTAAGAGTTGTTTAAGTCAAGGGGATTCAGCATCACTTTTCACCAATGTGTGTCATCTCAGGGAGTTTTTCCTTGCCATCTTTGTCTCAGGCAATATTTCCCAATGCAATTTTAGATTGAGATCATTTAATTGTCCAGTTAGGTCTGTATTTTTTTCAAAACACTTCCATGTTTCAGCCACCTCAGTTAAAGAGAAAGATAATATTGCAATAAATTCCACTGATGTCCTCTAGTAATGTCTGATTTTTTCTGCGTTTCAGGGCTCTTGTACAAATCAAGGTAAATCCAGATCCATTATGTCAGCCCAAATTCCATTATATCTTTACATTATAGATGTTTTCCACACAACTGCTGCTGTATTATTTATTCATTCATTGTGCAGTTGGGTGTGGTCTGAAATACTTCTTCAGATATCTGATAAAACCATTTTAATTATTGCAGGCATGCCATCAGTTGTCCGGAGTTCAAACTTAATGGTAAATTTAGTCATTTGACATGACTTAACCTGCTTTTGTTTTTTTATTCATTTCCTTTTCCCACCCTTGTCTTGTAATTTCCTGTTACCCACATATATCACAAGGGTTATATGCCATAAGCTTCGTACCCTTCTTATGTGGACAGACTCCGGTTTCTCACCTTGGGTCCCACTCTTAGGGTGTGTCCTTGTCACAGGAATCTTTCGACAGATGCCCCCTCTCAGGCTGGGGAGCAGCCCTAGATGTCCACCCTCCCCATGGCATTTAGGAGGGCTCCTGTCTCTAATGGCACTCAGATTGCCTAAAGATAGTGCTGAAACACTTTCTCCTAAAACTCAGAGGCTACCATTGGAGGTCCCCTTATTCAGTCAATGGCGGTCTGTGTTTGCGCCCCCTGTTCAGGTTGGTGCACCAGATCTGGCCCTAGGTAGACACCACATTTCTCTTGCTGAGAGCTTTTTACACTCCAGAGGATATGATCGGGAAGTAGGCTTTCTGTTGAGGCAGGGAAATGGCATTTCCACCCATAGGTGGTGGATTGCATATGGCAATTTTTGGCTGGGCAGACGTGGCTATGTTCGCCTCTGAGGTGTCGACCCACTGTGCCCTATGCCTTTTTTTTCCCTTCTGGATGGTGCTCCTTGGGAGATTCCTGTCAGCAGGATCCTCTTCTCTCAGGTGCATGGGCGATTCTCACCCCCACCCTGAGATTTAGAACCTCTAGTCCTAGACTCCGTTCTCCCAACTGATGTTATGGGGACTATTTTGAACTTTCGCCTCTGGTCTAATCAGCATCATCAGGATCTAGTTCACTGCCCTATTGGTACAGTGCTAGAGTTCCTGCACACACATCTCTTTAAGGGCCTATCACCCTCTACATTGAGGTATATGTGGCAGCCATTGCTGCAAGTCACATGACTGTTCTATGGCCTGTTCTTGCGCTAGGTAGTGGTAGCTATCTCCTAGGCCTATGAGGTGCACTGTGTGGCTTCACCTCTAGGGATTACAGCTCGCTCCACTAGGGGCATTCCTCAAGTTGAACCTGAAAAAGTGTGCACTTTCTCCTTCTCATAGAGCCACCTTCTTGGGGGTAGTTTGGGATTCTACCACAATGCAGACATGTCTGTCTCCTGCTCAGTTGGTTTCCATATTGTCAGCAGCGAAAGCTATTTGTCGAGGCACAGAGAGTGCTCGGGATCCCTTTCGGTCCATTTAGACTATTTAGACAAGTAGAAGCTGGAGTAATGTGATGTAGATGCCCTTATATGGACTTATTAGCGCTTAACATGACCCCTTTAATCATTGTTATCATTATAATAAGAATCAGTGTTGTTTTACAGGATTTAGCAGCAGGTAACAAATAACAATCCTCACACAAACTTTTCAAGCAACAAGAAATATTTGAAAACTTGCCAAAACTGACTAAAGTGAAAAGAAACATAAAACTGGGGGAACCAAAAGTAAAATAAGACTAGAAAACCTTAATAGATAACATAATTGGGAATAGACATTTACAAATCTTAGCAGATAAAACAGATTAGCAGATTTTTTCCTAAACAAGGATTGTTTCACCTGTTGTAGGAAAACAGTGCCAAATAAGTGTATGCCATATTTTAATTGTAAAATAATAAAGTAAAATATGTAATAAATAAAGTACGTATCCTAAATAAACAGAATGGTCTCAAATGTATTTCCAGTAGGTTACAACCAACTAAGCTTACCTCCAGAAATAAGCTCTGTTGATGCACCTTATCCTTGGATACTTTGGGTGGATGACCCTTCATGAAATATTCAAACAAAGGATAGCTGCGATTTCAGCCTTTATATGCTGCTTTATCTGTTTTCAACACTGTTTTTCTGCTGGCACTGACCTTTCTCTTTCCTGCTCCAGAAGGCTGGTGAACTCATCACTTTTTTTCATGTACTCGCTGTGATTTTGCTTCTCATCCTCTAGTCTGTAGAGTGTCTGTTTGTGTGCCTGTTCTACTAGCAGAAGCTGTTCCAGCATATGACTGTATGTCTCTTTCTGCTTCTCCACAAGCTTGTCCAGCTAAGAAACATATGCAAATGTAGATACACATTAGCTGACATTTGCTCACATGAAAATTGCAATTTGCTGTTAGCTGTTGTTTTTGCATTCATTTCACAAATTAATGTATGTACACAAATAATGCTATAGGTAAATACTGTGCACTACTGGTAAATATTGATGCCCTTTTGACATCAAGTTCAAGGAGCATTTCAAGTAACTAATTTCCTTTACTTTGGTTTAACACAAGTCACTTTTCCCCATTTGTGTTCTAATGATATGCTTGTGCTCAGAAATCTATGTTCTTGTAGTAATATGGGTGTAGTGCACAGAAAAGGGACTGTGCTACAAGGGTGAGAGAAATTGTTTTCAACCTTCAAAGTTCTACAACACCAGCCTATTGTTACACTCCCTCAAATGGCTTCTGGTAGCTGCACGTATCAAATTAAAAACACTGATGCTTGCATTCAAAGCTAAAAATGAACCAGCACCCATTTACATCAAAATACTTATTACTGCCCACATTGTACCATTTGCCCTCCAATATATTAGCACTGCTTGAATGGTCCCTCCATCTCTCAGGGTACAAGATAGGTATGCATCAAGACACTTTTCTGTTCTGACACCTAGGTGGTGAAATGAACTTCCCCTAGATGTCTGAACAGCTGAGTCACTGTCTGTCTTCAGACAATGTCTAAAGACCTATTTCCTCCTAAAGTACTTAAATTAGCATTTACAAAAAACACTTAAAAACTTGTCTGTGTGCTGTTCTTGCTATATTACCTCCCAACAATTTTTTTTTGACTGATGGTAGTCCTTAATTCTTAATTTGTGACCTAGTGACCCAGTAGACATCAGAGCGCTTCTATAATTTGATCTGGATAAAGGTGTCTGCCAAATGCTATGAATGTAAATGAAAATTGTGCATTCATGGATTTGTGTCAGTAGAGTAGGTAGATAAAGCTCTTGGGCATGTGGGAATTCATAACACATAGAATATATTTTTGCAGATCCGCCATAAGCATTAAAATAGGAAACTTTTAAATTCTGCAGTGGATAAAAATGTTTTGCATTTCCCTTACCTCTGCAATTGGCTTCTCATAGATGTCATCCTGCCAGCCATGACCTTTGCCTAGTATGGTGTCTCGCTGCAGGGCCTGAAGGACTTTGGGAGGAGTCACAAAGCCATAGTGGGCCTCCAGTAATGCCAGGTCTGTCTTTTCTGCCCTCAACACTGTGATCACCTCATCTCTGGCCTATAGTGATAAAGATAATATATTTGTTGAATAAGGCTTGAACACTTGAACAATTCTAAATACTGAGGTCCCTTCATTGTTTGAGGTTATCTTTGACCAGTCATTATACTCATAGTTTATATATACTTATATATATAGATTTCTGCACTTTATTTTACACTTTATTTTACACATTTTCTTTCAAACTCCATCCCTTGCCAGACTCTGCTCCTGAGAGTGTAGTGAGGTGACTGTGCTGCTACATGGCTTCCTTTCAAATGTCCTATTTTAAACACAACCTATAGCAACCAAACCAATCATGTACATTTCCACTGAAGCAGTCTTGAATGAAATATGAAATCTAACAGGATACTGCAATCATTTCCATGAAGAAAGACAGTGCAAGACAGAGGAGATATTATCTGTTACTGTATATACTGTACTGTGCATGATTAAGTTTCTGTTCCACCCAAAAGATAATTTTCAAACTCACATTGTACTTTATTAGGAATATCTGTACACCTGCTAAATTATGCAGTTATTCAATCAGCCAATCATGACAGCAGCACACTGCACAAATCAGGTAGATAAAGGTCAAGTTGAAATTAATGTTCATGTCAAACAGTGGGGAAAAGAGTAAATTCTGTGACTAACTTTTAAGAAGGCTCAAATAAGGTAAATTGGCAACAGCAGGAGACTAGATTTGGTTTTACTCCTTTCAGCCAAGAACAAGAATTCTTGACCTAGACAATTTATAATGATGGAAAATGTAGCAGAAATTTAAAAGTTTAATAGAAGTATCAAGTGTATTCACTCAATAATAATCCATACAATATTCAATAAGTGAGTTTCTGTGAATGTGAACTTATGCAGGATGCACCTCTTAGATTAGATTAGATTAGATTAGATTAGATTAGATTAGATTAGATTAGATTAGATTAGATTAGATTAGATTAGATTAGATTGGATTAGATTAGATTAGATTAGATTAGATTCAACTTTATTGTCACTGCACATGTGAGTACAAGGCAACAAAATAGGGGACTGCAGATCAACCTCACTGACTTGATCACATGGGAAAGTCTCCTACTTCTATTAAACTTGTAACTTTCCAGTACATGTGTGATTGTGTGAGTGAATAAGTGTGTTTGTGTGCCCTCCGATGGGTTGGCACTCCGTCCAGGGTATATCCTGCCTTGATGCCCGATGATGCCTGAGGCACAGGCTCCCTGTGACCCGAGTATAAATCGGATAAGCAGTACAGAAAATGAAATGAAATGAAAAAATGAATTTCCACTACAGTGATTATAATAAAAATCACCTGGGCTTTTCCAGTCTTCAACTGTCCAGTTTTGGTGAGCTTGTGTTTAATACCGTAACATTCTTGCTCTTGGCACATGCACACACACACACACACACACATACACACACAGAGGGTTGTGAATTTAAACTTGATGGAGTGAATACTTCAAATCTTGATATCTGTTTTGTTGAGTTTTTAAAAGTGCATTGAAAATTCTGGACTAAATAAATTTTGAGCCCAGAGCTCAGCTAATATTCTGCCTGCCTCACATATTGGGTTCTGCAATATTAAAGTTTCCTCTGAAATTTACTCTGTTCCTATGTGAATTTACATGAACTGAGGTTCTTACTTTGATTGCATTCCGTTCATTGATACCTGTAGCTCTCCCTCCAGGATACTCAGCAGGAGAAGGAGATCATCATGAGAGAGATCCCTGCTGTTCCCTAATGTTGTCTGCTCTGTCAGCTCATTCTTTTTGTTGTTTGCCTGGCTGCAGCAACTGCTCTTGTTCTTTCGATGTACCATATTCATGCTGTCTGGGGACTCTCTGTGACATGATTGGCTAGAACCTTGAAAGCTCCTTGAGGGCTCGTCATACTTGAATCCTTTTTGCTGTGCCAGAGCTTGCACCTGGAATGGTGCTGTGCCAGAGCTTGTGCCTGGGATGATTGAAATATTTTCCAGACTGTTGCTACGGGAATGCATGTCTTCTGGCCTGTATAAAAAAAAAAAAAGTGAATTTGTAAGTGTACCTGTGTGTATGAGGATGTTCCATGGTACAACAGATTTTTTATTATAATAATAATAATAATAATAATAATAATAATAATGCTATAGAAATGACATTAGAAAAATCATATAGAAAAATCATCTCAGGTTGTTTATGTGAATCCCTGAGAAGATGCTGCATCATGAATTGACGCCTCAGAAAAGCAGTGTCTGAAGCCCTTGTGAACACACCAATTTCACTGGCTGAAAAGGGTCAGGTGACATAGTGGCACATGTCTGCAAGACTATAAAAGGGCATCTATGTCACATATCCCCAGATTCTTATTGTCTGAAGGAGAATGTCAGGCATGCATAATGTGTGGCAAGCAATGCAGCATCTCCTTCCCTTCTCAGATTACATATCTAACTTGAGACCTGCTTTTTTGGAGGAACTCAATGCTGTATCACCAAAACCAATGATACAATATGTGTGAACTTGCACAGGCAACTGCTGGGTGCAGACCTGACTGGATCAATCGATGTTTTAGTGAGACGTGGCTACACAGAGTTATCCCTGACCACCATCAACAGCTTTCAGACTGTTTGGGCAGACAGGGGTAGAATTATTAGTGGTAAGCAAAAAAGAGGGGGGCTTGCTATTCTTGTCAACAAAAGATGGTGTAACCCTGTTCACATCACAGTTAAAGAATGCGTCTGCTGCCCAGACATTGAGGTACTGGCCCTGGGACTCTGGACATATTATATGTCCAGGGAGAGATGTTAATCATGGGAAAAACACTGACCAATTACACACAGTATGTGAGCTACCCAACAAGAGAGGATTTGGTGGATGCTAATGTGAAGGATGCATACAACTCTTCTCCCCTTTCCCCTCTGGGCAAGTCAGATAACAATCTGGTCCACCTCAAACAATGTTATGAGCCTCTGGTTAAGAGACAACTTGTGACCACCAGAACAGTGATGAGATCCTGGGAATCAGTGAGGGTCTGTTTTGAAGTGACTGACTGGAAAGCACTCATGAAAGAGTATCACAGGCACCCCCCTCCTCCCCCTCTCCTAGCTGCTCCCCCTCTTTCAGTCAGGGTTCCACTACCCACCTCATATACACTTTTCCAGTTGCTCTTCTAATGAGAACAATGCCTCCCCTCCTTCACTGGTAACCACAATGATGCAGTTCACACTGGGTGACTAGGTGCCAAAACAGCCGAAGGGACTCAGGAAAAGCTGCTGTCCCTGATGGTGTCAGTCCCAGGGTGCTCAAGACCTTTGCAGCACAGTTGGAAGTGTCCTTCAGCCTGAATCTCAAAAGGGTCCTGTGTTGTGGAATACTTCTTGTCTTGTTCCTGTGCCAAAGAAACCACATCCCAGTGGCTCCAAGGATTACAGACTGACCTCACACATCATGAAGACCTTGGAGAGACTCATCCTTCAACATCTATGGACCATGATCAAGTGGAAGCTAATATCATGTTTATGTCTGTTTATGTATTCTACAAACTGATAACAACCAGTCAAATAAGACCTGAGCCAGGAGAAGGCTGTCACAAACAACATTTTCTAGCCTATCAATTGGAATAGTATGGTCACAACCCTTATCAGAGGCCAGTAACGGGTCATTTACCACTTTAAACCTTGCTGTATCTGTGAGACGATGAGGCCTAAATCTCGACAATTCATGAATGTTATTCCTAAGTCATAAGACATATATATATATATATATATATATATATATATACACTATATTGCCAAAAGTATTCGCTCACCCATCCAAATAATCAGAATCAGGTGTTCCAATCACTTCCATGGCCACAGGTGTATAAAATCAAGCACCTAGGCATGCAGACTGTTTTTACAAACATTTGTGAAAGAATGGGTCACTCAGGAGCTCAGTGAATTCCAGCGTGGAACTGTGATAGGATGCCACCTGTGCAACAAATCCAGTCGTGAAATTTCCTTGCTCCTAAATATTCCACAGTCAACTGTCAGCTGTATTATAAGAACGTGGAAGTGTTTGGGAACGACAGCAACTCAGCCACGAAGTGGTAGGCCACGTAAACTGACGGAGCGGGGTCAGCGGATGCTGAGGCGCATAGTGCGAAGAGGTCGCCAACTTTCTGCAGAGTCAATCGCTACAGACCTCCAAACTTCATGTGGCCTTCAGATTAGCTCAAGAACAGTGCGCAGAGAGCCTCATGGAATGGGTTTCCATGGCCGAGCAGCTGCATCCAAGCCATACATCACCAAGTGCAATGCAAAGCGTCGGATGCAGTGGTGTAAAGCACGCCGCCACTGGACTCTAGAGCAGTGGAGACGCGTTCTCTGGAGCGACGAATCGCACTTCTCCATCTGGCAATCTGATGGACAAGTCTGGGTTTGGCGGTTGCCAGGAGAACGGTATTTGTCTGACTGCATTGTGCCAAGTGTAAAGTTTGGTGGAGGGGGGATTATGGTGTGGGGTTGCTTTTCAGGAGCTGGGCTTGGCCCCTTAGTTCCAGTGAAAGGAACTCTGAATGCTTCAGCATACCACGACATTTTGGACAATTCCATGCTCCCAACTTTGTGGGAACAGTTTGGAGCTGGCCCCTTCCTCTTCCAACATGACTGTGCACCAGTGCACAAAGCAAGGTCCATAAAGACATGGATGACAGAGTCTGGTGTGGATGATCTTGACTGGCCTGCACAGAGTCCTGACCTCAACCCGATAGAACACCTTTGGGATGAATTAGAGCGGAGACTGAGAGCCAGACCTTCTCGTCCAACATCAGTGTGTGACCTCACAAATGCACTTCTGGAAGAATGGTCAAAAATTCCCATAAACACACTCCTAAACCTTGTGGACAGCCTTCCCAGAAGAGTTGAAGCTGTTATAGCTGCAAAGGGTGGACCGACGTCATATTGAACCCTATGGATTAGGAATGGGATGTCACTTAACTTCATATGCAAGTCAAGGCAGGTGAGCGAATACTTTTGGCAATATAGTGTATATATATATATATATATATATATATATATATACATACAGTCTCTCAAATGAGTAGAACATTCTAAGCACTGATCAGAAATATTATCTTTAGGATTATCAAATTATTTAGTTTTAAAGTTTTTTTTGCCAGATATTATCAATTTGTACATTGAAATAATTAATGAAGTCATTGCTGATACATATTGATGGTGTGTGCTTGTCTACAGTGGTTTACTACTAGTTAATACTGCTGCAGTATTAAGTAAAAAAATTAGGATTATTTTTATCTTCAATTAGGTGGAGAGATACTAGATTTCATTCTCTGTGTTTATTAGTACTGGGGTGATGGTAGCTGAAGTGGTTAAGGCTCTGGGTCGTTGACTGGAAGATTGAGCAAGGCCCCCAGCCCACCTTGCTCCAGAGGCACTGTATCATGGCTGACTCTGTGTTCTGACCCTAACCCCCAAGGATGGGATATGTGAAGAAGGAATTTCTCTGTGCAGTAATGTATATGTGATAAATAAAGATAACTTAACTTATCAGTGGTGATTTAGTTAACAGTTCCAATGATTGGTAGACTGCAGAGGGTCATTCGCTCTGCTGAGAAGGTGATTGGCTGCAATCTGCCTCCTCTCCAGGACCTATACACTTCCAGGACGCTGAAGCGGGCAGTTAAGATTGTGGCTGACCCCTCTCACCCTGGACACAATCTTTTTGAGCTACTCCCCTCTGGCAGAAGACTGCGGTCCATCAAGACTAAAACTTCATGCCACAAAAACAGTTTCTTCCCATCCGCTACTGGCCTCATTAACAACATCCAGGGCCCTACATGGTCACTTACTCGCCACTCTGAACAATAACAAACAACTTCACTTTTCTGTTGTTATGTTAACGCACACAACTCGGACTGATATACTACACATTACTACCTCATACTGTGAACATTTGCACTGGTTCACTCTGTATATCCTACACTATTGTACAGTATTGTCCCAACTTCACGGTATGTAGCATTTGCACTGGTCTTTTTGCACATCCTACTGTTAGTGTTGTTATTCTTACTTTAATTTTCTTTTTCGTTTATACATAGCCTTATAGCTTCTAGTTTGTGTGTAAAATTATGCTTCTTCTTATTCTTCTTGCTTCTTATTACTTATTTATTTACTATGCACCAGCACACTAAGACAAATTCCTTGTATATGTAAATCCTACAGCAATAAAAGTGATTCTGATTCTGATTTAACTTAAAAACATTTGGGAAAACCATAAACCTGAGTTATGTACTAAGGACATTTACTCATCATCTGCCTCATCTGCCACAGGAACAGGAGGTATCAATTCTCCCATTCGGATAGGTTTAACTTCAATACCAAAGGTATAAGTGTCTCCATTGAGTCTTTACACAACTGACTGTGAACCAATATTGGTACCACAGGCACTGGTGCCCATAATTACTTGAGTCATGTTAGGGCTCTTTGGGCCAGGACAGATATAGGCCATAAGAAAGATGCTCTGTGAATCTCCAGTGATTTTCTCTGAAAAATCTTTGTTCACAACAACATATCTGATGTATATATAGCTTAACTTACCCAATCGCACACAGCCAACTCAGCCACAGACTGGATGTGAACCTCTGATAAATATTGCTTATACCAGGTTTCAAAGTCATGGTGATTTGAGACCCTCTGTCCAATAATGCAGTTCACGGTTGTCTATTTATTTGCAACTACATTATAGAGGAGGGGCCTACAAGTCCTTCTGGAAGACATTTTTCATCAACTGCCTTAAAGAGGCCTCATTTCTGCTGAACAGGAGGCAGTAGTCTTGTCTGAGTGAAAGAGCATTTTTTTCTTTATCTTTCTGTTTCACCAAATTTTTTTAATTACCTTTTCTATTTTCCTTAAGATTTTGACACATTGGTGCTATATGCCCATCCTCTGCACAGATACAGCAAAAGTATTCAATTTGGTTTTCTTCTAGCACTAGCATTTGGAGTAAAAGCTGAAATATTAGCTTCATGATTGCCTTTACTAGTTACTTTCTGTTGTTGGCATTTCACTTCCATTTTAACAGCAATTTCTACTTACTTGTTTACATATACAACATGTGCTAATTTACAGAGTGACTTATGTTCATCTCATCAAGTTTATCATTTTATACAACTGAGCAATTGAGAGTTAACCACCGAGCTACAACTTCCCTGGTGTGGCCCTGGCAGTTTTTTCCCTTTAGACCTTATGATGGGCTTGTATCTACCACTGCTTTTCATTAAGTTGAGCTCTTATAGTAGAAAAGTGAGAATTTAACTCTTCAATCTCAAATAAACTGGTGAAGCCTGGCAGCATCTGTAGCACCTGAGACGCTTAAGGGACTTTTTACACCTTCACCATTAAGAGCATCCTGACAGGTAGCATCACTTCCTGGTTTGGGAACAGCACCATGCAGGACAGATGAGCCGTTCAGAGGGTGGTGTAGTCAGCTGCGCTCCTTGACCTGCAGGCCATTTACAGCAAGCGGTGATACACCAGGGCCAGGAAGATAGACCTTAGCCATTCCAACAATGGACTCTTTTCTCTGTTGTGTTCAGGGAAAAGTGATCCAAGGAAGGAACAGTTGTGAACCAGTGACAGGGTCATGGGTGTCCAAGGCTTATTGATGCACATGGAAAGCAAACACTGGCCAGTGTGGTCCGATCCAACAGATGAGTTACTGTTGCTCAAATTTCAAGTTGCTTAAGAAGTTAATGCTGGTTCTAATAGAAAGGTGTCAGAATACACAAGTGCATACAGTTTGTTGCATATGGGGCTGCAGAGCCGCAGACCAGTCAGGGTGCCCATGCTGTGCCGAAAGTGCCAACAATGGGCACATGTGCATCAGAACTGGATCTTGGAGCACTGGAAGAAGGTGGCCTGGTCAGATGAATCATGTCTTCTTTTACATCACGTGGATGACCAGGTGCATGTGTGTCACTTACCTGGGAAACACATGGCACCAGGACGCACTATGCGAAGAAGGCTATCCGGCAGAGGCAGTGTCATGCTTTGGGCAATGTTCTGCTGGGAAACTATGGGTCCTGCCATCTATGTGGATGTTAATTTTGACACATACCACCTACCTAAGCATTATTGCAAACCATGTACACTCTTTCATGGAACTGTTATTCCCTGATGGCTATGACCTCTTTCAACAGGACCACAAAGCAAAAATGGTTCAGGAATGGTTTCATGAGCACAACAACGAGTTTGAGGTGTTAACTTGGCCTCCAAATTCCCCAGATCTCACTCCAATCGAGCATCTGTGGGATGTGCTGGACAAACAAGTCCACTCCATGGAGGCCCCAACTCGCAACTTACAGGACTTAAAGGATTTGCTGCTAACATCTTGGTGCCAGATACCACAACACTCTTTCAGGGATTTAGTGGAGTCCATGCCTCAACAGGTCACGGCTGTTTAGGCAGCAAAAGGGGGAAGAACACAATATTAGGCAGGTGGTCATAATTTTATGCCTGATCAATGTATATAAGCAATAATATCATGAAATACATTAGTCATTTTTTAAAAATATTTATTTCTTTTCAGTAGAAAGTTTTCTCCCTTTTAACTGCTCAAAATAAATTATAAAGGCACAATTAAACAGTAATACTACATGGCCAATCCAAGCCTTCAGTGTCAAGCAAGTATTCTCAAATTAGTGCATGAAATCAGGGTTTTTGTTTTAACATAAAACAACAATACACATTTAGAATTAAATATATAAAAAAAAATGTTAATGAAATACCAAACCAACATGTTATTCAGATAACATACTAGTTCAGCTAAATATACTTACTTTTTTATTTATTATTTTACAAAGACACCCTGGACAAGATGTCTCAGCTCTAATCATGTGTACGTACTCACAAGGTGTTTGGTTGTTAAAGGCCACCTTCTGGTTGTTAAGAGGTGTTTGAAGAAGCACAATTACATGTGTAACTAGCATTATGTATGCTAAAAGTAAAAGTATTTAACTAAGTATTTTACTGGAATGTTATTTTCAGTGATTTAGAACTGCTAAAACTGCTTTAATTACAATACCAAGACAGCAGCTCTGGCAAGCCTGTTTTTCAAAAATTTTTAGGCTTGAACCTGTTACCTCATAAAATGTTAATGAAATGCTAATCAAGTTGACAATATTTTATGAGGCCTTTATTTAATAATAGATTAAATGTTACAAGGAACAATTTAGTACTACACATCTGGACTCTAGTTGACTGTATAAAAGGTATGATTTTCTGTATGTGCTACGGTGAACTATAAACTTACACTGTTATAGAGTAGGGAAGCACACCTTGAAAACCAGAGACCATGTAATATAGACAGATTCAGATTCAGATTGAAGTTGAAACATAGAGAACTGGCCTCATCACATTGGCACAGCCTTGGGAATACTCAAGCTAGTCACACCAAAAAGGCCACAAGATGTGAATTTTACATTTAAAGAATGTAAATATTTATTGCTATATATGTAGTAACAAAAACATCAGTACAGGGCTACAATCACACACTAGACAAATGCATACAGTGATCAGCCATAACATTAAAACCACTGACAGATGAAGTAAATAAGTCAGTTCTTGAAGTTGGAAGTAGGAACAATGGGCAAGCTTAAGTATCTGGCAACTTTCATAAGGATTTGGTGGATGACTCATTCAGAGCATCTCCAAAATGGCTGGGCTTAAATTGTGGGTGGTCCAGGTATGTAGTGATAAGTACCTATAAAAATGCTCCAACAAAGGGCAATCTGTAGGTGGGTCATAGTTGCCATTCATGCATGTGAAGTGCAAAGCCTAGCCTGTCTGTCCTGATTTTACAGAAGAGCTACTGTAGCACAAATCGCTGAAAAAGACAATACTGGCAATTATAGAAAGGCCTTACACAGTAAATCACAGTTTGTTGTGTATAGCTACAGGCCGGTCAGAATGCCCATTCCAAAAGTGCCCACGGTGGGCATGTGTGCATCAGAACTGGACCATGGATCAATAAAAGCACTGGTCTAAAGAATATCATTTTCTTTTTTTCAAGTCAAGTCAAAGTCAAAGAAGCTTTATTTGTCACTTCAACCATATATAGCTTATGCAGTACACAGTGAAGTGAAACAACATTCCTCCTGGACCAGAGGTGCTACACAGAACAAAAACAAAGTACAGGTGACGGACAAACATAGAGCTTAACTTTTACTACAAGGTGCATTCTTTAAAAAACTAAACATACAACATAAGTGCACAGGATGACAAAACAAGACACATGATGCCGACTCTTGAGCAAGTGGGTGCAAAGAAGGATAGAAACAGGTTTAGGACAGTGAATATAGCAGCAACTAACAGAAGTATTTTAGTTATAACAGATACATTTACTTAAAGTGATGTAAACAAGTTATTTTTAAAGTGACATGTAAACAAGTGACGTGTGCATGTAAACAAGACAAATTTTGTGTGTGTGTATGTGTGTGTGTGTCCAGCTGAGTTCAGTTCTTTGTTGAGACCAGCTCTCTGTTGTGTTTGTGGGTGTGGGTGTGTGTGTGTAACACTGTGTCCAGCACAGTTCACTTTTGCATCAAGTGGATGGCTGGGTGCATGTGCATGGCTTACCTGGGGAAGAGATGGATCCAGAATGGTAAGCCGGCAGAGGAAGTGTGTTGTTCTGAGTAAAGTTATACAGTTTGACCAGCAGAGTCGAGGGAATGACCCTGAAACAAGAACCAAAAACAAAAGACACAATTAAGTGGTATGAGCATGCAATCATGGAGGGGGGTAAACCTATATACACAGGGCAGCACAAACATTGGATGACTAGATCAGTGGTTCCCAAATTTTTGAAAGCAGGGCACCCCTTTGTAGCGTCTTTTTTTCCATGGCATCCCAACTCAATTAAACTAAATGTTCATGCGTACATACATATATAAAATTAAATCCAGATGAACAAACAATTAACTCTTTAAATTAAACTACTCAAATTCATTTTTTCTTTGGTTTCTCATTAAAACCCAATGTTTTCTTCAAACCTGACCTTATAACTTAAATCAAATTAAAATGTCTGTGTATGGAACTGTGTCGCGGGCATTTTAATGGGATATATGTGCTTGCTTTTGCGAGCACAGCCTCTTGACATGGGAGAAGATTGAGGATTGTGCAACTCGTAGATCGTGCTTCACTGACAGGTGCTGACCTTTTTTGTTTTTCACGTATGCCAGGGATGAGAACGCCATCTCACAAGTAAGAAGTTGAAAACGGCAACAGCACATTGACAGCGCATTCAGAGATAGATGGGTATTCGTGTCCCACATGCAGCCAAAATTAGAAGATATGTCTCCAAATGTTCATTTTAAAGTGCAATCCATACAGAGTTCCGCCAGTTCTTCTTGCGCTTTGATTGGCAACATCACAGATCCAGTCAAAGTTTTCATCAACAGCGGGGAAGTAATAATCAAACCTTTCCTGTTCTTACAAGCGGGTCCTCTGCTGTTTCGGGAATCATGTCGATGTTTTTATTTTTCAGTATTTCTTGGCCTTGAAACCGTTACGTTTGTCTGTTGCTATTATACTATTCTCGTTATTTCCTTGCTCTCCGATCCATGTAAAGCCAGGTAGTTTTCACTGTAGCGCCTGATTTTATTTATTTTTTGGTGGTGAAATATTCCGGGTTGATGTCCGTCGGTCTTCTTGGCTGTGACATTTCTGCTTTATCTTTTGTTCAAACTTATACGTTTATCAATCTTTGCCCTATACTGTGAATCACTGCATGAAATATAACATTTAGCACACACCAGTACAAAGGGAAGAGCTGGGAGAAGCGGGCGGGGCGATCCTTTAACGGTTCTTTCCTTTTAAAGGGCGATCCTTGGCGTTAAATAAATATTTAAACTTTAAATGTTTATGAAATATATCAGTGGGTTTTATATTTATTTATTTTCGTTTGGACATGCTCTTATGTTGGTGTTTTGATATATTTTTTAAATATATGCTGTAAAAGGTTATTATATGGTACGATTTTTGGCTGTTTAAATTGGAAAAAAGATGAGATTCTGCCCCTAGCCAGTTCGGCACACAATTTGGGAACCACTGGACTAGATAACGGGCCAACTAGCCTAGGGAGTGTAACAGGAGTTACTCTGGTATCAGCAAGCTTAAAATTTTGTCAGCCCAGCAAATCACACAGTGTGGATAACAGTGGGAAGACACTTGCACTGAAACATTATGGACAGCTGGTATCGAGTGTGGTGCATCCCTTTTCATGCAGTGCTATTAATCTATCCCTTATAGCTAGCCCTCCTTTCATCCCACCATGTGGCGAGTAGGTCAGTATCTCACTAAGAGTGGTTCCAGCTTAGACCATTAACAGTAAGCCCCTTAGGGATTCATGAAGCCACTAGGTCATCATGAAGTTAAACAATGTTCATAGGCATATATGAAACCTCCACATTTAGCAATTTCAATATTTTTATGCCAAACCTGTCTGGATGGCGTGCTTCTAATCTCTAGAGAGTAGGGAATTTAGAATCTTCTTATTTCGACATGTACTCAGTCTTTGATTCCTCTTCTCTCCGGAGCAAACCTCCACCTCTCCAGATTTACTGCTCTCACTACAGATCACAATGTCATCTGCAAACATCATTGTCCAAGGAGACTCCTGTCTGACCTCCTCTGACAACTGGTCCATCACCATAGCAAACAGGAAGGGGCTCAGAGCCGATCCCTGATGCAGTCCCACCTCCACTTTGAACTCCTCTGTCTGCACACCTCACCACTGTCCTGCTCCACTCATATACATGTCCTGCACCAGTCTGACATACTTCTCTGCTACTCCTGACTTCCTCATACAGTGCCACAGCTCTTTTCTTGGCATCCTGTCAAACGCTTTCTCCAAGTCTACAAACACACAATGCAACTCTCTCTGGCCATCCCTATACTTCTCCATCAAAATTCTCAGAGCAAAAATTGCATCTGTTGTGCTTTTTCTGGGCATGAAGCCATGCTGCTGCTCACAAATTTACCTTCCTTAACCTAGCTTCCACTATTTGTTCCCATAGCTTCATTGTATGGCTTATCAACTTTATCCCCTTATAGTTGCTGCAAACCTGCACATCACCCTTACTCTTAAAGATCGGCACTAATACACTTCTTCTACATTCCTCGGGCATCTTCTCACTCTCTAAAATGTTTTACACCGGATGCCCTTCCTGATGCAACCCTCTCTATTTATCCAGACTTGGAACCGGCACAGAAGTAACTGGACCCCCATGGCTAGATTAGAGTAGGAAATTTAGAATAATTTAGCAAGTGTTACTCTCCACCAAACCGTGTAAAGAAAGCTGTAGCTCTTAGGGAATATTAAATAATTACTTAATTAAATAAGGGAAATATTATCAGAATTCAATGATAACAACTTTGCAACATTGTATCTTATTTGTATCTTTTATTTCCAATCTATTTGTCCAGTAAAAATTCCATGAGAGTGTGCTTTAATTCTGAGAAGTTATAACTCTTGTGGCCTCTGACAGTAATATCTTATTATGAAGTCTGCAAGCTTAGGGTCTTTAATGAATTAATGAATTAAAATTAAAGAATTAAAGTAGAATGAACTTTAATGAATTAATGCACAGTACTATTTTACTTTATTATGATATTCAAAACCACTACATAGAAACTACTTCAACAACATATAAATACACATATACACACACACATAAAAACTGATCTAACACATGTACACAAAGCTAATCTAACAGATATACACACATGTAAGCAAACAGAAAAAGAAAGTAATATTACAGAATACTGAGGATTTAAAGCTCATAAATTTTACTGCACCAGCTGTTGGGAGTGTTAAGTGTTGGGTGGTGTCTTACTTGCATTGCCTTAGTTTAATGGGAGGAGGGTATTGTGGTGTCATCAGTGGTCAGGAGGTTCTAGTCAAATCTGAGTACAGAGATCTGAAGAATATGATCAAACCAGAGGCTGCTTCAAAGACTTTAGCGTCTAACTACAAAGACATTTTTGTAATAAGCTATTGAAGCTTGATAAAGATTCAGAGAAAAGGGTAAAGTAAGAATGCTTGAGACTGCACTGTGATATTTTTGGTGTTACTCCAGTCCCTCCTTCAGCACATCCTTATTCTTAAATGCTGGTGACATCTTGACAGGACCTCTGTTTCATGGCCTAGGTGGCCTTGGAGTAAAGGTTTGGGAGTCTCCCATGGAATTTTTTGGTCTCATGGTTTTGCTCCTGCGCAGTTCTAATATCACTATCACTGCATGGTTTGCCGTGAGGTCCTACAATCATAATACCATTTCTTTGGATAAAGATATCATATGGGTGTCATGTCAGCTATTCAGATACTTCTCTATGATGAGGTTTTGGCAATACACTGTGATAGATAAATTTTACACTAGTGCCCAGCAGACCAGATAACAGTTTTATGCTCTGAGGTACCAATCTTGAAGCATTGTAAAGCACCATGATACAAGTCCTTCAATAACAGAATGTAAATTATCTATGGCTTTTACTGTGAAGACACCAAATGAGCAAGATACTATATATATACAGATACTGTATTGTTGGTATCACCCACTAACTATCACAATTCCAGGATAAGTAAAATTTTGTTGAACATTTGCTGAATATGTACTGAAATATAACTTGAACATATTTAATTTATAAATATGTTCAAGTTATATTTATTTATAATTATACACTAATCCAGTAAATAGTAAGTGAATGTTATGATAAGTTATTCTATGTTTAGCAGAAGATCAGTGTGATGACTTATTTCTTGTGTGGGACATTACTCTCTCTCTCTAGATAATAGAGAGTCTAAGGGAAATAATATAAAGCCAATATGTTTCCATGTATTTTACTTGTTTGAAAGAAAGGAGTAATTTTTCTTTTTCTTTACTGAGGATGGCATCTTCATCATTAAAAAAAAGGAATGAAAATACATACAATTATGTTCAAAAAAGTTTGCATACCTTGAGAGAATTTGCAAGCCGTGTACCATTTTATAAAGAAAACATAAGTGAGAAGGCAAAACAAATTTATTTTATTTCTTACAGAACTCAAGTTCATATGTAAGACTTAACAGAAGGGCACAATCATCAGACAAAACATGACAATAAAGAAAATGAGGAAATAATCCCTGTTCAAAAGTTTGCATACCTTTAGTCCTTAATATTGCATGTTGCCCCCTTAGCTTCAATGATGGCATGCAGTCTTTTGTAATAATTGTGCATGAGGTCCTTAATTCTCTCAGGTGGTATAGCTGCCCATTCTTCTTGGCAAAATACCTCCAGTTCCTGTAAATGTTTTGGTTGTCTTACACAAACTGCACATTTCAGATTTCCCTAAAGTGTCTCAATGATATTGAGGTCAGGAGTCTGTGATGGCCACTCCAGAACCTTCACCTTTTCTGCTGTAGCCATTGGAGGGTCAACTTGGCCTTGTGCTTTGGATCATTGTCATGTTGGAACATCCAAGAGCTTCCCATTAGCAGCTATCGTGCTGAAGAATGCAAATTGTCTGCCAGTATTTTCTGATAACATGCTGCATTCATCTTGCCATCAATTTTGACTAACCTCCCTGTGCCACTGGAGCTCACACAGCCCCAAAACATACAAGATCTATCACTATGCTTTACAGTGGGGATGGTGTACTTTTCACCATAGGCCTTGTTTACTCCTCTCCAAACATAGCGTTTATGACTGTGACTATAAAGTTCAATTTTGAACCTGACTCTGCACCAGGAGCTGTGAGGCTTTTCTAGGTGTTGGCTGGCAAACTGTAAAAAGAAAATTGAAAAAATTATAGCACCTCAAGCTTTGATTTGACTTGAGTTTATTGTGTTCACCCTGTCCAAACCTAAAGGTTTGCTAAAGTCTCCAAGTCGACTGATCAGTTGCATCCATAGTGCACAGATTTAATTGCACAGGTTTTGTATTATGTTGTTTATCCACCTTAGAGTGTCTGTTGTATACCAACAACATTACATTATGGCTCTCCAGTATGTTTATAAATATCATTTTCACTCAATGGTGGGCCGTTAGGGCCAGCAAGGCCTTCTCTGCTGGCCTAAACAGCAGTGATCTGAATCACTGACTTGCATTTTAATATATTTAATATATTTCTCCATGAATGTGTATTAAATTTTTCCCAATAGTCTTTTCACTACATTTCATAGCTTTTCTCTTGGTTGTGCTGCTTCCAGTAGTGTAATATTATATATATATATATATATATATATATATATATATATATATATATATATATATATATATACACTATATTGCCAAAAGTATTTGCTCACCTGCCTTGACTCGCATATGAACTTAAGTGACATCCCATTCCTAATCCATAGGGTTCCATATGACGTCGGTCCACCCTTTGCAGCTATAACAGCTTCAACTCTTCTGGGAAGGCTGTCCACAAGGTTTAGGAGTGTGTTTATGGGAATTTTTGACCATTCTTCCAGAAGTGCATTTGTGAGGTGACACACTGATGTTGGACGAGAAGGCCTGGCTCTCAGTCTCCGCTCTAATTCATCCCAAAGGTGTTCTATCGGGTTGAGGTCAGGACTCTGTGCAGGCCAGTCAAGTTCATCCACACCAGACTCTGTCATCCATGTCTTTATGGACCTTGCTTTGGTCACTGGTGCACAGTCATGTTGGAAGAGGAAGGGGCCAGCTCCAAACTGTTCCCACAAAGTTGGGAGCATGGAATTGTCCAAAATGTCTTGGTATGCTGAAGCATTCAGAGTTCCTTTCACTGGAACTAAGGGGCCAAGCCCAGCTCCTGAAAAACAACCCCACACCATAATCCCCCCTCCACCAAACTTTACACTTGGCACAATGCAGTCAGACAAGTACCGTTCTCCTGGCAACCGCCAAACCCAGACTCGTCCATCAGATTGCCAGATGGAGAAGCGCGATTCGTCACTCCAGAGAATGCGTCTCCACTGCTCTAGAGTCCAGTGGCGGCGTGCTTTACACCACTGCATCCGACGCTTTGCATTGCATTTGGTGCTGTATGGCTTGGATGCAGCTGCTCGGCCATGGAAACCCATTCCATGAAGCTCTCTGCGCACTGTTCTTGAGCTAATCTGAAGGCCACATGAAGTTTGGAGGTCTGTAGCGATTGACTCTGCAGAAAGTTGGCGACCTCTTCGCACTATGCGCCTCAGCATCCGCTGACCCCGCTCCGTCAGTTTACGTGGCCTACCACTTTGTGGCTGAGTTGCTGTCGTTCCCGAACACTTCCACATTCTTATAATACAGCTGACAGTTGACTGTGGAATATTTAGGAGCGAGGAAATTTCACGACTGGATTTGTTGCACAGGTGGCATCCTATCACAGTTCCACGCTGGAATTCACTGAGCTCCTGAGAGCGACCCATTCTTTCACAAATGTTTGTAAAAACAGTCTGCATGCCTAGGTGCTTGATTTTATACACCTGTGGCCATGGAAGTGATTGGAATACCTGATTCTGATTATTTGGATGGGTGAGCGAATACTTTTGGCAATATAGTGTATATATATATATATATATATATATATATATATATATATATATATATATATATATATGATGAGAGTATTTATCCAATCATATTTCAGCCAGTGGCTGACATCATGAGTCACCAGAGTGAAAATTTGCCCTAAGGGTCTTCAAAATCAATAGTGCAGGTGCCCGTAGCTTAAAATACGTGGCAATGCAATTGTTCCATTAACCAATTAGATTTTGAGTTAGCGTCACTGGGGCCATCTAGCAGGCATACAATTACGTCAGCAATTTCCCGTCCTTTGATTGGATAGTTGGAGTAGTCAGAGGCAGCGAACCGCACATATACATTGTTTCTATATTCGCTGCATCTCATTTCGGATGCTGCGTCCTCCGGAGATTGCAGTTTTCTGCATACGGCATCAAGAATGTCTTTTCTGCAAAAAGTAACCGTAATAAAATTGACTATTCCTTGTGAGGTGTGAAATACTGTAGCCTAATTTCTTTTTTACTTTGTTATTTAACGGCTGATTAGTATCTATTGCCGTGGTGTCCAGGGGAGATTCTAGAATTTTCATTTAAGGGGGCTCAGCCCCCAATGAGGGTATAATAGTAATAAATAAATAAATAAATAAATAAATAAGGTTTGACTAACAGGGTAGTATGGTAAACTTATTTTAGCATTCCACTGTATTGCATAGATGTGTATAACATTTGAGTACTGAACAAGCCAAATACGAGTCCTGATCTCACACACACACACACACGTCCTCTGATCCTCGCTCTGCAACGCCGCGATTTGTGGATTGAAGAACACGCTGAAAGACAGGGAAGAGCCGAAGTCTGCCGGAGTTTCCATATGAAATTTAAAGGGGACTGAGGCCATCACCAATTTGTGTACAGTTTATGGAGAACTGAATGGAAAATGGCCTAGCAACGCCCATGGTGGATTAATTTAGGAAAGGCACCAGTGAAGGCGTAGTTGTAAAATGCACGGCCCACCACTGTATTCACTTATGTTCATTCATCAGTCAGCTGTTTCAAATATTTGATACTGTTGATTACATGTATAGTATATTCTGTGCTAATCATAAATTGAGTATTCTTATTTATTTAATTACTTATTTGGACATCATTCATGTATCCTGATTTGAGTGTGCCAAATAAACACGGTGGATCATTGTTGAACACCAACCTCGGGAAGGAGTTACAGACCACAGTATCAGCAAGCACGGCTTTGGTTGGAGCACAATATTATAGTTCAATAGAGTTTATAGGTTTTATCAGAACAAAATGTCATGAATTTCGTTATATATTTACAATTACATCAAACAGAAATAAAGCAGAAACATTTGCTTGACATTGAAAAACTATTCATTTGTTCAATTATGCAGAGCGCAAAATCCTTGTTCCCCGCACTAACCATTTGGATCGCAAACTTTTTTGTGGCTCCATTTCTAGTCTTGCGCGAGAACTCTGATCTCACGTGTGATCTTGCGTTATTTTTTTTACCACTTCTCGGGTGTTTCATTGTGAAACGTAGTTTGCGGACCAGACAGAGTTGTCGCGATTCTTCCTATTGTGAAGTTATGCAGTGTGAAACCTCTTGTCACCGATCCATCATGCATTGTGAACACAGTGCTGTGTTCTCTGGAGACTGAATGCTCCCCATATAGTCACGCAGTGTGAAAACAAAGGTGATCTGGCGAATTTGCAAAACGTGCAGTGTGAACTCGGCATATGACAAACAAATAATATAACTGTGTGCTTCCAACAAAAGTGCTATATGATGTATGAGTGTGATAGTCAGGTGTCCACCATCCTTTGGTCACAGGTTTATTTTCACTTGCTTGGAAATCTTTTGTTTCTGCAGCAACCATTTATGCTTTAGTAAATAAACTGTAAATATGTTATTTTTTCCACCCAGAAGATTACTTTTGACTTGTGTCGAAAACTCCTCTAGGAATTTCGTAATTGTAAGACAAATAAACATACGTATGGAAAAGTAATTGTGATTCACAGAAAAACTTGTAGTGATAAAGCACTGTTTATTCATTATCCTTTTGTGTAATGCCGAGTTCACACCGCACGATTTTCAAAGTAGTCGGATTCTCTCAGATTGTGTCTTTGCTAAATCACACTGCATGTGCACAAGCTCCAATTTGCCTCCGATTTCGGGCATTTGTCAGTGATTTCGCAAAACCTGTCGTCGCCTGAAAATCAGGGCTAAAATCTTTCAGTGTGAACTTGGCATTAGTTAACAGATCTTATACAACTGATTTCTGCATTTGTACTACTTTATATACTTTGCTGAATTAATTTGCAAATGTCAATCTTACCTCTCAAAAAATTATTTTTGGGTTTGTGTCCATCATAAACAAAAGAACATTTGATAAAGAGAGAAGAGAAACAGAGAAGGGAGACAGAGAAAAAAACAGTTTGTTCTCAGGCACACTAGCACCCATCACAACTATTTCAGCACTATAAATATAGCTCCTTTTCCCTAGCCTACTCTTGGAAACAGGATCCCTGATCTAAAACTGTGCTTCACCCACACAGGGTATTCTGTGTGCACTTGTCTCTGATGCCCTTTCTCTACTCTGTACTAGCTTAAGCACACCCAAGATAAGTGGTAAAACACACTTGAATTATAAAACATCTGAGCTGATATCCATGTCTTTGATGCCCTTTCTCATGTCCTCAAATTATAGTCTATTATATCTGGATTCTACCTATAACATCAATTTACATCAAAGAAAGATTTGAAATTACGTACTTTGCTATTTACCAGATTGATCTTAAAAATGACACACAATAGTCACAGGAATAGAACTCTGGCTAGCATGGTTGTCCCAATTTATACTTCTAAAACTCCCAAAGATTTGTTCTTTCAGTTTCAGTAACTTCTTTATTCTTACTATTGTTGTGGTGTATGTCCTTAACAATTAATTTTGGCCAGTGGACCTTATTTGAAATGCTGAATGTTAACAATGCTGATATTGGACTGACACACTCAAATGTAGAATTAAGATCTCCACATAACAAATATTCAAACTGTCATAACAAATTACAAACTGTAACTTACTCCAAACAGTGACTGATGCTAAAAATGTAACTAAAGTGATGATCTACAGCATGTTCACAATTTTATGTAAACATTTTGTACATTATAAGGTGTAGTGACATAAATATTCTTACATAATATTTCAATGTACATTTACTGAAATAATAAGTAGGGAAATGCAAATAGTTATGTACAATGCACCTCATTAAGGATTTTGGTTTAATTTTGTTTCTGTAATTTAATTACTACTTCTGAAAATAACCAACAGGTTTTCATGATTGTGTTCACTGACCAGATTAACTGAAGTGGAATGTGCCTTGTTTGTGGCTTGTTATGTCAGTTCCCCATGGACAGAATAACCAGATTCTTGTCAAGATAAATCAGTCACTGGTTTCCAAGCCTGGGCGATGAAACATGACACATATATTCCCTCCCCCACCTTACAGAGTATGTAGGTCTATGTGGGATATAAAAAACTTGAGTACAACCAATATACTAATTACAGTAAATCGCATGTGAAGCCATTGGAGTCAGAAAACCCACTTTTCTTAACTAGTATGTGTCATGGTGACTCCATGGTTTAAAGTTGAAAAAGCAATGCTGCATCAGCCATAGCAATCTCAAGAAGAATTTAACTAAGCATATTTGGGTCTGATTTAGTGCTATTAGTGCGTATTTATCTTTTGTAATATTTTCAGTCTTACCTCTGAGAGTCAAGAGCATCAAATAATTCATAGCTGCACATACGGTCAGTTGTGTACTGCACATATGGTATATTCTGATATGGAGTCTTACAAAATGCTTACCACTTCCTCTTTTCTTCTGCTCTTCTTTGTCTCTTCCTCAGATTTCCTCTTAAAGATAGGGTGGGAGTTAGGATCCTGGTGGTTTTTGAAGAATGTGAGTTTGAATGGATAAGCAAAAATCCAAGAATAAAAAAACATGAAAAAAATGGTTAAAGAAGGAAGAAAGCACAGAGGAAGAAAGGCTCAGCAAAGCAATGAAGAGGGAGAGTGGATAAAGAGAAGTGACCTAACCAAGCATGCCACTATATTTAACAGGCTCTCTCTGCTCTCTTGTGCAAACATGGACACACACACAGACACACACACTAGAAATACTGCAGTGTACTTCAGTAATGATGATTATAATAACAATTTTTGTTGTAACGTGAAAGAACAGTTTGAAATAAACAGGACTATTTAGACAAAAATCCTTCATCAGTTGTGTAGAGATAAAAACCACTAAGCATTTCAAAATGTTAGTGGTAAACAGCTGTCAAAACATTAAATTAATCCCCAGAGAATCCAAATTTCCAAGTGTGTCAATTCAGGGCTCTTGCAGCAGCTACTGATGCAAACCGCTAAATATTATGTTATGGCCATTATTTTATTATTGGAAAGGTCAAATCTTTCAGCTGGTATAAAAGTATTAAAGAAAATAAGTCTCCTCTTAGTTTCTCTAATGTACAAATGGTTCACCTAAGTTTAAAGATTGGATTTAAAGTCATGTAAACTTAAAATAAAAAAAAATAAACAGATTGTGTGTGTTGCTATTTTGAAATATTATTAGAATCACATTCAAACAAGCCACATCTATTTTGATCATTTATTATATGATATTTTACTATTTTTCACACATCTTAACATGCGGCACTAGTGAAACTTCAGGAGATCACTACATTCTCTGTCTATCTACTCTATATGGCCAAAAGTATGTGGACCTCTGACCATGACTTCCATATGTGGGCCTTCCCTAAACCTTTTCCACAAAGTTGGAGCGCATGGTTTTCTAAGCTGTTTTCATAGGCTGTAGCATTCGAATTTCCCTTCACTGGAACTAAGAGGCCAAGACAAAATTATTTTATTAAGACAGGTCCCCTGCAGTTAATATGAGGTCCATACAGACATTACATGCAAAGTCTTTGGAAGCAATGGAGTTGAGTTGCTTGCACAGAGAACTCATCTTAACCCCAATGAACACATTTGGAATGAATGGAATGATAACTGCATGCCAAGCCTTCTTGTTCAGCAACAGTGCCTGACAGATCCCACAGCAAAATTCCAACATCTGGTGGAAATCATTCTCTGAAGATTGGAGGCTATTAGAGCAGTAAAGCACTGTCTGACTCCATATTGATGCAAGTAAACATTCTCAAGTACTCAGGAGTCAGAAGTACTCATGAGGCAGGCGGAATTTAAGTTGAACTTTATACTAGCATTTAGATAGATAGATAGATAGATAGATAGATAGATAGATAGATAGATAGATAGATAGATAGATAGATAGATAGATAGATAGATAGATAGATAGAAGGTGTGCTGAAGGTTTGCTGTGGTATCTAGCACCAAGATGTTAACAGCAGACCCTGTTATCAAGTCCTGTGAGTTGCGAGGTGGGATCTTGTGGAAAATATTTTATACTGCTCAAGTAATACTATTATATTATCTGACTCCAACTCCACATTTACCCGACAGCTCAGTTGAGCAAGACTCCAACTAAAGCAGATGAATTACGCAGACTGGATGAATGCAGATACAAGGTTATATTTGCAATCAGCTCTGGTTACAAGAATTGAGCTGCTCACTAAAGAACATCTCAACAACCTCTGAAATAACATCCAAAACCATAGTCTTTTTATTCTTTTCTCTTATCTTTTCATAATATTCAAACCAACCCCTCTTTGCTGGGAAAGTCCCTCCCATATTCTTTCTGAAATGTCAGGTTCATTTTGGACACCATTATCTCTTACTTTTTTTTAATCTTTTTCACATTCCACTTGTCTTCTTCCCATAGTGCATTCTCGTGCCATGTATTTATCAGGTGAGCGACACACACACACCTGGCCATGCACATGATGTAAAAGATTCTTCCATTGCTCCAGTTCCATTGCTCCAGTTCTAATGTTCACATGCCCATTGTTGGCACTTTCAGCAGTGCACAGGGATTTGTTGGTTTTACAGTCACACACACACACAGAGACACACACACACAAACTCCGGAAGTAAAACCACCCATCAAACCATTAAAGTCTCTGATAGCCATTAGCATTTTATGGACACAAACACACACGCACACACACACACACACACACACACACACACATACATGCCGACCCCAAAAAATTAACCCCCCTCCCACTCATCTTTAAACATGGCGGCCAACAGTGTGGCCGAGTGGATTTCCGGTTAAAACGCTGTGAAATATCTCCACATCCTGGTCTTTAATGTTCTGTTAAATCTTTCACACACTGCTGCTTTCTGCCCCGTGCCCATACCAAAGTGAACAATGTTGTGTATTATCAAAAATTAAACTTGAAAATTTCTGTTAAAAAAGCTCCTTCCATTAGGCAGTTTGTATTTTTTGGGGACTCTACCTTCCTTTAGAATGGAATCAAAAGCTTTTGTCACCTCTGTTCTGGTCTTGTTTCGTAACACACGAACCCAAGCATGTTTAGATATAATATTCATACATGTTATCAGAAATTTTTTTGTCATTACTCTCTGACACATTGGTCATATTGACAAAATCAGCTTGTCACTGTTCATCGATGTTTTACAAAAACCTTGTTTCTTTTCAACTTTGTAGATAGTGATTTATGCAGTATGTACGCATCTTGCTCTGCTAGCCAGTTTTTTTTATCTCAGCATCATGAACTCTCTTACCCACTTTCTCAATGATAGCTCTTTGCAAACTCTCAATACCACTGTACGACCCTGGGTCTGACAGTGTATATTATATGTTCTTCATCAATCATGCACTCATTTCAGAAATTTTCATAAAGTTACATGAATAGTTCTGAGAACTAACTATATACTATCGTAGTATATATTGATGCAACTACCTTCATTGGTCTTTGGGGGCGCTGGTGCTGATGAGCACAGCTGAGTGACCTGCGCAGGTAAAATCAGGCTAAAAGAGGTAAATAAGGCGTTTGTCTGTTATTCGATTGTTGAGAGAATACAGGAACCATCACGGACAATGGGTAGTGGGGAAAGTAAGGATAAGAGTAATGATTTCTTGAGGGCATGTAAGCATCCTAATGTTCAATTCATGATAACTAATTATGGGCCTGGTTCTGTATCATAATATCATATATGGGTGATGGACTGTGGATTTCCAGAGAAAGGTAGTTTCTCAAAAAAAAGTCCCAAACCAGAGCGCGGAAAACAAATGCACAAACTAACTTTCAATCTTCCTCTCTTCATTGTACTAAATCTCTTATAGACCCAGACCTGGATAGCTGCCCTCCCAGACCACCGACTCAGAGACACAGACAACCACTACGACCACACACCTCCGCACCTCAACCATCCACAGCAGCTGAGCGGGGCCCTCCTCCCTGTTATACAGGACCTGGAGCCTCTACCCCTTACTCCCCTGTGTGCTATCACACCCGTGGCCAAAAGCAAAAGGGAATTCTGAAGGAAACGAGACCAGATAATCCAATTTCCAGCACACTCGATGAGCATGATGCCGAGGCCGTTCCTGATGGCCGACGCCGATGGCCTCACTAAAGAACCGATGACATTCAGATGCCTATGGTCGAGATAGCTAGCCCAGAGGGAGGACCGCTTCTTGTGTATCACCCATGGGGATCAAATGACATGGAAGATGCGCAGAAACAACTCCCAGATCCAAGAGACCTGGGAGGTCGGAAGTTCGGTGATGAACTGGTCCGATTTTGCAGAGAATTCAGACCCACAGCCCATGAACTGCGACACCTCATGATGAGAAAACTCAGCGTTGATGTGTCGCACCTGTGTTTTGACTGGCCAGAGAGAAATGTTCAGATTCATCAAGTAAAGTGGAATAACGCCGAGAATGTTGAATACAGAGACTTAGTAACGCCCCTGACTGATGCTCTTACCCAAGCTTTTCCAGTAAGAATGGAAAAGCCTGGATTCCAGAGTGGATGTTTCCTGTGTGGAAAAATAGACCACTGGATACGAGACTGTCCAAAGAGACTTCGGGGGGGAGAAGCAAACACAGAAGCATGAGGTTTGGTTGGGTCAGGGACGGGTGAGCAGCCAGGGAAGGGTAAGTCTGATCTTTTTGTGCAATGCAATGAAGAAAAGCTTAAGCTAACTGTTCCATTTCCACCTCTCACTAATCCAATGTCTAGCAAAGTATCAGGGGTTGCTATTTCACCTACGAATGAAACTTATGCTAAATATCATGAACCAGAATTTAAGAAAATGCCTGTGATTACATGACTTGTTGAGCAATACCAATACAGTTTCTAGTTGACTCAGGAGCAGGGCATTTTGTGATATGATTGTGTGAATTTTCTATTTCACCTAGACTGAGCAATCACTGTCTGTGTACTACAGGAGCATCGGGAATGTCAGTAATTGCGACATTCTCTGTGCCCTTAAAATGTGAGATAACTACTTAGAAACAATTTGAATTCTCTTTTTTAATTTCTGTTGGGTTGAGATTTGATGTGCAAACTAAATTTAAATCTGATCAGCACATCACTAGGCCTTAGGATAGAATGGGGAGATAACTCCTGTTTTGTAAAATATGATCCCAGACCCCTGCTCTATGTGTATGAATGGAAACTGAGTAATTCCACTCTCACTGATGTCACACATTCTCTAGTAGAGAAAGCAAAAACTCTCACCTCCTTTTCTCACACAGACTACATGATACCGAAAGTGCTGCACTGTACTGTGCACATACACAGACACGAACCACATGAGAGTTATAAGAAAAAATGGTACAGGAAGTTAGATAGGCCAGACATATTGATATTGAAGCGTATGAGATGGAATGAACACAGATGTGCTGTAAAGGTAGATTTATCTCGGGTTTCAGTTCGAGCTGCTCATCCACACCCATTCCAAATGAATCATGGATCTCCACATCTCTCTCTAGCCTAAATCCGTCAATGATGAGTGGGAATCTTTGGGAGAATGGATGTTACAGGCTACTTAAAGTCATGATTGGGAACCAACTGAGCAGCCAGCTGTTCTTTACAGCCCAAAATTAAATGCATATAGCCTAGCACTAAATTGGCTGGCTAGAGCTGAGAGAGGCATGGTGATCCTTCCTGATGATGGGATAGATCCCAACCCATGGTACAAAACTGATTTGGCCCTACCCAAATTGGAACATTCAGATGTACGACTACGAAAAGTGCCCAAGGAGTTGTGGGCGAGTGGAAAATATGATGTAGGTCTGATTAAAAATTGCCCTTCAGTGATCATTACACCAAAATCAGATTATAGGCCAAAGAGGGCTCAATATCCCCTAAAACCAGAAGCTATAGCAGGAATAACACTGGTGTTTAATTCTCTATTAAAATCTGGAGTTATAGTGCCATGTGAGAGGTCTCCTGTTCAAACACCACTCTTCCCAGTAAGGAAAATAAGAGCTCCATTGGAGCCGGAGGAGTGGAGATTCATACAGGATTTGAAAGTGGTCAATGATGCTGTGATCCAGCGAGCACCTAATGTTCCCAACCCATACACTATCTTGTCCCAAATTTCAGTTGACAGTGCATGGTTTTCTGTTGTCAATATAGCTAATGCATTCTTTAGCGTACCAATAGATCCAGATTGTCAATTTTGGTTTGCATTTTCCTTTAATGGAAAATCCTTTACTTTCACACGCTTATGTCTGTTCTATTGTGAGTCAACTACAATCTATAATGAAGCATTAAAGAACAGTTTAGATACACTGCAGCTAACTCAGAAATTTGTGTTGCTTCAGTATGTAGATGACATTCTTTTGGCCGCACTGACTAAAGAGTAGTGTGAAAAAGACCCCATTAAATTGTTCTGTCACCTCGCTAAAGAAGGGCATGAAGCAAGCCTGTCAAAACTGCAATTTGTACAGCAAGAAGTGAAGTTCCTAGGACATTTAATTTCTGCAGAAGGTAAAAGACTCAAGTCGAGTAGAATGGAACCAATACAGAAAGTTCCCAAACCGGTTACTAAAAAACAGTTAATGTCATTCTTGGGTATGTGTTCATACTGTAGGATGTTCATACCTAATTATGCTGTGTTAGAGGCACCGCTGAGCACTATTGCTCACGAACAAGGCCTGCAAGCACACAGCAAAGTGACGTGGACTGAGACTGCAAACGCTGCATTTCAACGACTGAAACAGACATTACAGACAACACCCACATTAGGCATTCCTGACCCGATGAGACCATTTACACAGACTGTGGACAAAAAAGGGGGGTGCATGACATCTGTTTTACTTCAAGAGCATGATGTAAGCTGCGACCAGTGGCTTATTTCTCAGCAAAGCTAGATCCGGTAGCAGCAGGACTCCCTATGTGTCTTAGAGCAGTGGCTGCAGCTGAGAAAGCTGTCAGTGCCTCATGACACATCGTAGGCTACAGCAAATTAACTTTGTTGGTACCACATGCAGTGTCGCAACTTTTTTTAGAACAAAAGACAGCACACATGACAGCCTCTTGGTGGTTGAGATATAACACTGTACTCTTAGAAATGCTGAATGTCATAGTTAAACGATACACAACTCTTAACCCTGCCACTCTTCTTCCCACAGAGAAGGATGGAGAGCTTCATGATTGTGTGAGTGTGATTAACCCTGATCTGGAACTATTTGTGGATGGATCAGCATCCAGGGGCTCAGAAACAGGTCAAAACTACGTAGGGTTTGCAGTAGTGACTCAGAATGAAAAAATTAGGTAACCTTCCATCTCATTACTCAGAAACAACGCTGGAGGCAGTTGGGATGTGTCCAAAAACAAGGTGTTTGGTATGGGCTCACAGGAAAACCGTGTTTACAGAAGAAACTGTTTCCTTTTTATGTTAAATTGACACATGGTAAAGACCACATGTCAAAAGGAGGAATGGTAACAAAAATAAGGAAACACTGCCATGTTATAGGCTATACTAACTACTCCCATAAATTTTGTGAATGCTGTATCATATGTGCAACAAACAACATTGGGAGAGGCACATCCTTCACCACAAAGGCCATTTGAACACTTACAAATGGACTTTATTGAGTTAACACCTAGCGAGGGTAAGAAGTATTGTCTGGCTATAGTAGATATGTTCTCTAAATGGGTAGAGGCTTTTCCAACATCTAAGCAGGATGCTAGTGCAGTAGCAAAAGCACTACTCACTGAAATTATTCCACGGTGGAGGATTCCTGCGAGAATTGGTAGTGATAAATGGTACCCCATTCGTGAATCAGGCATTACAGAAAGTCAGTGAATACTTAGGGATCAACCTGAAACAGCACTGTGCCTATCACCCAGCTAGTGGTAGAGCAGTAGAAAGGGAGAATGGCACATTAAACATACATTTCTGCGCTGAGAAAGGTTTGTCATGGGTCAAAGCCCTCCCAATAGTGTTGATGTACATGCGAGCATGAGCAAGAGGGAGAGCTAACCTGAGTCCATTTGAAATCCTTTTTGGCAGGCCATTAACCTCAGGAGTGGGTTTTGCAGGAAGCCAGAGACACAGTATTGGCAAATGTGAAGATCAAATGTTGAACTATTGCATTAGCTTGTCTTTTGTGTTATCTGATATTCACAGGCAGGTGAAGGACACCCTTCCTAAACTGCACACAGACATGACCTGAAGCTTGGCGAATGGATCGTGGTGAAAGACTTAAGGATGAAGTATTGGAAGGGCGTTGGCTAAGCATTGGCTGGGACCGTTCCAGATTCTGCTGACTACACCCACCGCTGTAAAGATAGAAGAGAGAGCAACATGGATACACACCAGTCACTGTATGCATACACCAGTGCCAAATCAGGAACTAGGGGAGTGTAAAGGTTCACCGTAACAACCCGTATGGTAGAATTGTTGGTTTCTAGATGAAATCTAGAAAAAATCTCTAACACCAGCACTCACAAAGACAAGCTGAAGGGATAGTGTTCCAGAGAACACTAAGTTCTCTGAAGTGGGACGAATGTGTAAGGGCAGTGCCTGTATTCTAACCACCAATATACGTTAAGAAAGGTGAAGGTTCACTTAAAGTTTGCTGTTGTTCATAGGAATCATCCAAGAGACATTGATTTTCCACCAGATCTGACACAAACAGACTATGACCCTGAGTTGACAAATGATAAAAATTAATTTAGCTTAGACTGTGTGTGTTTTGTTTTGATTTTTTTTTTATTCTGATATGTTTTGTGTTATGCTTTTCTTTCCCTGATTCTGATTCCCTGACTCACAAAGGAAAAAAAAGAAAATAAGAGGGGTTTCTCCTCTCTCAAGAAAAAGCAGAGTAACTATTTTTAAAGTTTTAGTTGATGGAGACATCATTGGAAAGCCAAGGGAAAAGATGATGTCTGATGTTTGTCTGTGAAATGTGAAACTGTCTGTGAAATGCTTAAAGTAAATATGTTAAAATTTTGTATATGTAGTTTAGGACCTCTGCTGTGTGTGTGTGTGTGTGTGTGTGTGTGGAGAGGAAGATATTAACCAGGTGGCTGTCAGTACCAGGGGTGACTATACTCGTGGAATGCAAGAACATTGTATATCTTGTCTTTCTATATGCTATAGCTCCATTTATGCAAGTGCTGTTGGTCACATATACATTTGGTTTAGGATGCACCTAAAAGTTCTATATAAGGGGGACCCATGAAAGCGGACCTTGCCACTCCGCTGTGTAATCTCATTGCACTGTGGTTGAGATGCCTTTTGCTGTGGCAAAATAAAAATTCCTTTCTTATCTCTTTGCTTTGACTCACACCCTTGTGTCCATGTGTAGTTTGTTAATAATTTCAATTTAGAGTGCAGACGTGCCACCACAATATCAAAGTTCATATTTGTTATCACTGTTCCCATGTTTCTTATGAATTTTTGCATTTTAATGTAAACAATCACATTTCATATCATAGTTGACCCCAAACGTGAAAAAAGTCAAAGAAAACTGCCCCATTCAGCTGCACACATGCATTTGTCTGAAAAACCGCTTTTCCTTGCTCGTAGAGCGCTGAGACTTGCAGAATCGCATTTTCAGCGCCAGAGAAGCACAATGCATAGAGCACACTGCGCTGTGACAGGAAACAAGCCTGTTTGATGAAAAATTATGAAAGTTGACTTTGTTAAGTGGACTGGCAACCTGTCCAGGGTGTACCTCTGCCTTTCGCCCTATGTGCGCTGGGATAGGTTCCAGCAGACCCCCATGACCCTAATTAGGAATAAGCAGGTATAGACAATGGATGGATGGATGGACTTTGTTAAGTGAATTTTCATGGAATATCACTGTTTCCATGTTTCTTGTGAATTTTTGCACTTTAATGTAAAAAATCATATTTCATATCAAAATTCATATTTTTTCACTTTCCCATGTTTATTATGAATTTTGGCATTTTAATGTAAACAATCACATTCCATATTCCAAACGTGAAAAAAGTCAAAGAAAACTGCCCCATTCAGCTGCACACATGCGTTTATCTGAAAAACCGCTTTCCCTTGCTCGTAGAGCGCTGAGACTTGAGGAATCGCATTTTCAGCGCCAGAGAAGCACAATGCAGAGAGCACATGGCGCTGTGGCAGGAAACGAGCCTGTTTGATGAAAAATGATGAAAGTTGACTTTGTTAAGTGAAGTTTCCATGTTTCTTATGAATTTTTGCACTTTACTGTCTTCTTCTTCTGATTTCGGCTTTTCCCTTCAGGGGTCGCCACAGCAAATCATCTCTCTCCAGCTATCCCTATCTTCTGCATCTTCAACACTTGCACCCACTAACTTCATATCCTCATTTATTACATCCATATACCTCCTCTTTGGCCTTCCCCTTTGCCTCCTTCCTGGCAGCTCCATGTCCAACATTCTCCTACCAATATACTCACTCTCCCTCCTCTGAACATGTCTAAACCATCTTAATCTGGCCTCTCTAACTTTGTCCCCCAAACCTCCATCATGAGCTGTCCCTCTGATGTACTTGTTCCTAATCCTGTCCAACCTCGTCACTCCCAAAGAGAACCTCAACATCTTCAGCTCTCCTACCTCCAGCTCTGACTCCTGTCTCTTCCTCAGTGACATTGCCTCTAAACCATACAGCATGGCCAGTCTCACCACTGTCTTGTACACCTTCCCCTTGATTCTTGCTGAACTTTTTCTATCCTGACACCTTTCTCCACCCATTCCAACCTGCCTGCACTTGCTTTTTTACCTCTTTCCCACACTCTACATTACTCTGGACTGTTGACCCCAAGTACTTAAACTCCTGTACCTTCTTCACATCTTCACCCTGTAATCTTACTGTTCCACTTCACTCACTTTCATTCACACACATGTACTCAGTCTTACTACGACTGACTTTCATTCCTCTTTTCTACATTGCAAACCTCCACCTCTCCAGGTTTTCCTCCACCTGCTCCCTGCTCTCACTACAGATCACAATGTCATCTGCAAACATCATTGTCCAAGGATACTCCTGTCTGACCTCCTCTGACAACTGGTCCATCACCATAGCAAACAGGAATGGGCTCAGAGCTGATCCCTGATGCAGTCCCACCTCCACTTTGAACTCCTCTGTCTTACCTACAGCACACCTCACCACTGTCCTGCTCCTCTCATACATGTCCTGCACCACTCTGACATACTTCTCTGCTACTCCTGACTTCCTCATATAGTACGACAGCTCTTCTCTTGGCACCCTATCATATGCTTTCTTCAAGTCTACAAACACACAGTGCAACTCTCTCTGACCATCCCTATACTTCTCCATCAACAATCTCAGAGCAAAAATTGCATCTGTTGTGCTCTTTCTGGGCATGAAGCCATACTGCTGCTCACAAATTTCTACTACCTTCCTTAAACTAGCTTCCACTACTCTTTCCCATAGCTTCATTGTATGGCTCATCAACTTTATCCCCCTATAGTTGCCGCAACTCTCCACATCACCCTTATTCTTAAAGATCGGCACTAATACACTTCTTCTCCATTCCTCAGGTGTCACAAGGCCTGAACACCAGAGGAAGCCATCGCCCGAATATTAACCGTTTCGGCAAACTTCCGGTCCAGAGGCGTATATAAGCAGCACGCTATCTCAACCACGTTGCGAAGCATTGTTTCCTCTAGCGTTACTTGCCAAGCCTTGATTAAGTCTTTGTCTACTTACCTTGTGCATGACCCTGCCCGTTTGCTTTTGACTACGATTTTTGGATTTGTGTTTTGGTTTTTGGTCTCAGTGTTGCTTTCTGGTTTTGACCCTATTTCTTCGTGACCTCGACTAAGATTTTGCCTTCTGTCCTTTATATAATCTGCGCATGGATTCTAACACTCCTACGTCTGACGAGACGTTACATCAGGCATCTTCTCACTCTCTAAAATCTTGTTAAACAATCTATTTAAAAATTCCACTGCTGCCTCTCCTAGACACTTCCAGACCTCCACCGGGATGCCTTTCCACTTTTCATTCTCTTCAAAGCCTTCCTGACTTCAACTACTTTCTGTTCCACAGAGTTAACCCCTTCAACTCTTTTTTCCTTCTCACTTAACTCATTCATCAGCTCTCCTCACTTGTGAGCACATTACCATCTCTATCCTTAATAACTCTAACTTGCTGCACATCCTTCCCATCTCGATCCCTCTGCCTAGCTAACCTGTACAAGTTCATCTCTCCGTCTCTAGTGTCTAACCTAGAGTAAAACCCTTCAGGTTCTAATCTTAAGGAATACTGAAAAAATATGTTGATATACTTACTGTATGATGTTATTGATATTTAATGTCATTCTAAAGGTTATGGTGTGATTGGTGAAAAAGTCTAATTTCCAAATCGGAGTATACTGTATTAGTGGCAGTGTAGATACGGAGATAATGGATTCCCTTGCATTACAAATCAAACCGCTTTTTTTCAGTTGTACTCAATAGAAATAGAATACACATGGACTAATGACCAACTTTTGGTCTGGTTCTCTACAGAGGGCCGTTAACTAGAGACTAAAAGGCCCATTTCAGCCCTACTGGGATAATTTAATGCATCAGTGTATAATCTGGAGCTTAGGGATGTGTGGCAGGTAGCTCTCTTAACCATCCCAAATGAGCTAAAATCACAAATGCTTAAAAATCTGGAGAACTTATAATTAACAAAGAAGGAGAGAGAGATATAGAAATGTATGAACGATTGAAAGCAGCGTTGTTGGAGTTAAGAGGACCAACACATGCAGAGTGGAACGAAATATTGGACAAGTAGGGAAAGAGCCAATTGAAGTGTATGCAGAGCGATTGTGGTTGTCTTACAAAGAACACTCAGGGTTAGAAGATACCAGAGAAGACGAGAAGAGAGGTACCAGGAAGTTTTACTACAGCTTTTAAAAAATAATGCAGGATCCCACATTCAACAAGCATTGATCCATGGGGCAGAGGCACCTGAAAATAACTACTGGGCACTAGTGGAATGGGCCTCTAAAATAGAATCCAGACTAAAGCAAAACAAAAATTCCATATACCATACAGACCACCATACCATACAGAACCTGTAATGGTTCTGTAAAGCGTGCCAATCTTACCATCAAAGAAAACATTGCTAAGCAGATAATTCAAGACCAAAAGAATTGGATTGATGCATTGCCCACAATTTGACTGTATGAGCAACCCCATCTAAAGCTACAGGTGTTAGCCCATACGAGCTTATGACTGGAAGGGTAATGAAACTGCCCATTGATCCAGAAATTTCTCCAGCAGGCTTGGGGCCTCTGATGCTTGCAACACAGCATACTGTGCTGAAACAGCTTCACAAAAGGCTAAAAGTGTTGCAGGCTTAGGCTGTGCTGAGACAACAGTCTGACCTGACTAATGATGCTCATTTCAATCCATCTTCTGAAACAAAATTTACAGAAGGAGACATGATAATGATACGTGTCTTTGTAAAACTAAGTGCATTCTCTCCTCGGTGGCATGGGCCCTATGAGATTAAAGCTATCTGTAATAGCTGTGTGGCCGTGTCTATCAAGGGAAAATTAAGATGGTACCACATGTCCCAGTGCAAACTATTCAAAGGTCCAGCCAATAATGAACTAATGTTTCTCTGGGCTCTTTCTCAGGCTGATCACAGCAATTCCATGGAGACCAGAAGAAAGGAAGGTGTCCGGGCACACTTGCATCAAACTAGGCCAAAGGGTATCTCTTACACACACCCTGAAATGTGGGAGATGGGTGTAGAAATATTCAAAGGGGTCCACATCGTACAGCACAATTCCACCTAGAGAAGTAGTCACATGGCTTCCCAGTTTATCACTGGAACCAAGTTGCGCAATTAATCTTACTTCATATGTTCTGGATGAAAACAAACCAAAAGCCTTCATTTGGACTAGCCGAAGAGAAGGAACATATTGTGTGGGAAAATGTGAGGCTGATGTGAATAGTTATAGTGGACCACAAAACTGTTCATGGATTCTACATTACTGTTTCAACCTGACCACATGTGGGTATACAGTAGTAAGCCTAAACAATGCCCAAAATTATATCCAATCCCTCCAGGTTGTTTTATCAAGGGAAACATTAATAAGACTTTATTGCATGATGTAAATTTGATAATGACACATATAACCTATAACATTTCAAATATTTTGTCTGCTTTTGTAAAACATTGTAGTGAGGATGATAAAACAGCTACAGTCATGAATCGATGATTTAATCTCTGATTACGAAGGAAGGCTTGCAGTCCAAATTCCACCTGTACGTTCTAAGCGAGATCTGTTTGGAAATTTAGCAGGTCTCTTTGGCTCTGTGAATTCAATTGCCAACACTTACAAAATAACAGGACAATCACAATTCTCAGCTTAGTTGGCAAACCAGGAAGCCACTGGTTTTTAACACATCACCAATAGCAATGAAAATATCATCAAATCGGTTAGATCTGAAGTGCAGGCGCTTCTAATGGTCAGCCATACATTATTCAATCAAAACTGTACCATCGAACATGACTTGCAGATCATATGCACAGGATTTATTTACTGCTGCAAGACAAGAAATTTTAGACTTTCATCTTCTCAAGACACCTAGGCATGCTTAAAATGATCTTATAGAAATTTTAGACTTGCATAGATGGTATGCATCAGAAAAGATGAAAGATATTAAATACTCTGAATTACTGTCTACATTGATGTTATACACTGGGAATGAGTGCACCGGCCGCATTGGGTTTTTTGCCAATTTTCCTTTTAAAACCCAGAGCAAGTATTTTTGAACTCCACAACTATACGTAATATAGCTGTAGTAGTGAAGGATCAGATCATAAAATGGGACCACCTAACAGGATATATGACTTTAAAAGGGGATGAGACCTTGTTTACCACTTGCACCTGTTGTCATGAAACTTCCAATTATGTTATTTGTACATGTAATACTTTACTACAACCCTTCTCTTCCAATGATACTAAGCTTATCAGTGTTCAGTCATGGCATGGTCATGCTGATGTGATTCAAGTATCTCACACACACTGGTGTTTCATCAGTGAAATGAATTCCTTTACCGATGGTGGTCTGACCTGCCCTGCAAACCATACCTTCTGCTTGGAGGTTACAGAGGATTTCTCCATGGGTCAGATAAATATCTTGGGGAGGATACCACTTGACACAGATGTTTCCCCATGGTGGGAAGACACTGTAGCGAATCTAGCTCAAAATTTAAATATTTAAGTGTAATTATAACTGGTTATAACTAATTATAAATATTCAAATTGGGGTTTTAGAACTAACTGTCAGAGAATCAATAACACAATTATTTGATTTGTTCGTCCAGCGAACAGACAGTATAATTATGCATTAATTCCAGGGAAAGTTATCTTCCTGGCCACGAAAGAATGACTACTTTATAAAGTACTAGCTGTAATTTAGCATGTAGCAAGAGCAATGTTCAGGGACCCCAAAATTGTGAGCAAAGCACAGAAGACAATCACTCATGAATAAAACGCATTTAATAAAACAGAAACACAAAACACATACTAACTACGACACACATCACATAAAAGACAGGGTAAGGATTATAGAGAGGGGATAAGTAGGCAAAGAGAGATTGAGATTAAGGAAGGGAATACGGAGGAAATCGGAATGAGAGAGAGAGTGAGAGAGAGAAAGAGATAAGGAACTAGAGAAGAGATAAATATGGCAAGTTTCAGATCGAGTTTTGATTACCACGTGTGAGAATCGTCAAGGTAATTAGGATTCGCCTTAATAAAGGGGCTTCAGCTTAAAATTGCGGATCTAAAATAATTAGTAGCTTTTACTTGCATTGGTTCACTGACAAGCGTCCTGATGTAGTGGATCAAGGAGGTTCGAAGATTCAAACTCCTCGGAGCAAGCAAGAGATTCTGCTGGAACGAAAAAGGTTTCAGTGGTGCAAACAAAGTTCTTCAATTGAAGCTGCCGGTAAAGTCTCAGAAAGTGAAAGTCTTGTCCCGAAGAAAGGTCGGAGTCGAGTTGGACGACGATAGAAGAGATCGTGCGGGGAAGAAAAGGCGCACGGGGGCCCCCCCCGACCGCAGACCAGAGAGGGGGTTGGCCCCTGTGGGGCCAAGCCGAGCTGAGCAGAGCAAAAAGCTGAGCAAAAAGCCAAAACTAAAAAAAAGCCAAAAAGCCTCGATAGATGGGTGCTTAGGGTTTTTATTGATCCCTTGGTCGCGCCCAGTTTTTCAGAGTGACCAATCCAATACCTGAAACTTTTGGAGGGAAAAGTTTCTTTGTCTGCTTTATGGTGAAGTCAGAAATGGATAAAGTTTCAATTAAAGTAATGTAGGCTCATATTATGTACTTGGATGACCACATGGCATACACTATTGCTTATAAAAGTAAAAGAGGATCATTTTGATAGTAGACACGAAAGAAACAGTATGAGAGGAAAGGAAACTGGGTATAGGCAATTAAAACATACATTCTTATCTTATAAAACATGGTTCTGTTTCATGAAAAACACAGAACAACAGGTCATGAGTGGTAGTACAACGATAAAAATATAAAGGCAAAAGGGGAATACATATACAGGTGTGTTAGGCATGGGTCAGGTAGGGTTTTACTATTGTTTTATTGAAACTTGAATCAAGGAACTCTCCTTATGTGTGTGCGTGTGGGGGTCAGGATGAGCGTTTCCAGACGGTTTGGGTGTGTGTCTGTGTGTGTGTGTGTGTGATTGCGGGTGTGTATGTGTGTGTGGTTGTGTATGTGTGTGTGTGTGTGTGTCTTCAGTCAGAACTTTGGTCATCCCCCGGTCAAGGCATTGATTTGGTTTAGATTAGGGAATTCTTGTTGACTTTTAACAGCAGTAAAACTGCTAGGCACAGGGTGATTTGCATGTTAAGGTCACAAGTTGATGGGAAGTTCCAGGGGTGTGAGGCAGGGCTATCAGTACTGATGGTCTGCAGAACTCCAACATTCATGGAGGCAGGATTCCTCCTTTGTCTCCAGTCTCGTTGGGGGGGTCACTGGTTATCCAGAGCCATCAGACATCCCGGAGCCTGGCTACCATGAGTTACAGCATGTCGTGTGTCATAAAACAATTCACATTCCTGTGTACCTCCCCCTCTTCAAGGAGTCAATGGTGGAACTATTTTCTGGATCTCACCAAGAATGTACATTCTTTTACCCTTCAGGATCTAATCTCAAGGAATACTGAAAAGATATGATGATATACTTACTGTATGATGTAATTCATGTTTAATGTCATTCTAAAGCTCATGTTGCGATTGTTGAAAAAGGTCTAATTTCCAAATCAGAGAATACTAAAGTTTACACATAGTCTGTACTCCTGTTGGAGATATGTCCTTATGATCTTACTCAACCCACTCGAAGGTCACAAGACAACAATCTGAACTATGTCCTTTACAACCCATTTGGTGTGAACCAAAACTAAAAGCCAGATGTGTCCTTACGACCTGTCCAAAACCAGGCCTTCTGTGGACTCATAGATTGTATGACCCTTTGTCTCTCTTGGGTATATAAAGTGCAATGGCAAAAGACTCAGGGGAAGCATCTGCATTCAGAACTTCCCACACTATTATTATGTGTCTCTGTTGCCAGGTATGACTTTAACTCTGTAACGTGTTTTTCATACTATGCTGATCCTTTTAATTGTTACTGTGTTTGGTATTTTTTCTAATTGAATAGACTGACTTAAAAGGAACCTGCCTGGCAAAATTAAATTGTTAATTTTGACTTATTCTGAGCCTATGGAAAATCATTATTATACACCTCTTTAATCTTAGATTGTGAACTTAAATCGGAATGGAGAAACCTAGGTTTATGTTGGAATGGAGTAGCCTCGATTTAAACTTGAATGGAGAATGTCTCGGTTAAAACTTAAATTAGAACAAACTGAAACTTAAACTTGTATGGAGAAACCCAGGTTTAAGTTTAAATAGAGTTATGTTCAATCATTTCAGTTTTCTATCTGCTTAATAAATTAAGAATAGTCAACCCTCTAAATTGAGATCAACATCAGATTATACATATATTAATTATTAACTGGAGTCAAAGAATGAATCCAAATTTTAATAAATGAAGCAAATTCTTCTAGAAGTGCAAAGGAAAGGTAGAATATGAGATCCCTTCACCCATGCCGCTGGATTCCGTCGTTGGGCAAGTGGGTGGTCCTTACGAATGTAAACAATCACATTTCATAATACAGTATAGTTGACCCCAAACATGTGAAAAAAGTCAAAGAAAACTGCCCCATTCAGCTGCACACATGCGTTTGTCTGAAAAACCGCTTTCCCTTGCTCGTAGAGCGCTGAGACTTGTGGAATCGCATTTTCAGCACCAGAGAAGCACAATGCAGAGAGCACACTGTGTGTGGGAAAATTTTTTGAAACATTTGCTTTCCATGCACCTAATCATTAAGTACATTTGATTCCTAATCAGTAAGGGTAGGTTAAAATTTACCTTAATCAACTTATAAACTTGATTTCTGTCATTTAGTCTTTAAGACAAATCTAATTCAGTTTTAATCATTAAAAGTAACAAAGAGACATTACCAGGTAAATCGAGACAAAGTGTTTAATCATTAAACATACTCAGGTATGCTTAATCAAATGATGATTTTAAGGTAATATATCTAAGTTACTTCGATCATTTTTATAAACAATGTTGCCTGTCTAATTATCATATCTAATCTATGGGTTATCTGATTATCTAATAATCCTTTCAGTATTAAGCACCTTTCATAATCATTAGTCAACAGCTAAACTTCTAGCAAATAGATGCAAAAAGCTGAGCAAGACCAGCTGAGTCATCGTTAGTTAGAATTATTTGAACTTTCTGGCGCCTATGGTCTGGCTTTGACATAAAAAACTTAAGGGCACAAGCTAGCATAATATAGCATATTATGGAGCTGGCTCCACTGAGACCAAAAAAACATGTTGATGAAGATCCAGAATCCTTGGGCTTAGGGACAAGAACACCATAACAGGTTTATCTGACACGTTCGAGAGAGAGCATAAGGTCAATCTAAAAATACTTAAAGTTCATATAAATTGCATATAATGTACAGAAATTATATAGAACAAGAAGTAGCTTACCCAGGTAAGTGGAAGAATAGTAAAATTCCTGCTGGCAAAAGTATAGAATAAACTAACAACTGCCGAGACGGAAGTGTGTTTGGAGAAGATGTTATTGAAATGCCAGGAGAAGCAAGCAAAATATTATTGTAGTGGCTGATGTTAATGTAAACATGGGGAGAAAACACTGAATAGGTGTAATGGAAATATACAGACTCAAAAACATGAAGTAATGGAAGATTTAGAGAATTAAATTAAACTAGATTAAAATAAACTGGAATCCTAGCCTAAATACATAAATAATAAAATAAAGTAAATGACTAAATAAATAGTTTAAAGGTAAACTAGGCTAGTTTAAAAAAAAACTAGACTAACATTACAGAGCCATTTTACCCCTTTTACCTTTACTACTAGTAAAATAAGGGCAGCACCCTTTCCTTAAATAATAATAGTACTTAAATAAAAATCCTCAGGATTCTAAGTAATTGCCAGGCAGTCACCATGAACCACACAGTAACAACAAACAAGTACACAAACATATGGAACATGTGGGTTATGTAGGTTAAAGTATAAGTGATAAATTAAAGGGGTAATGAAATAAATGTGGTTTTGGTCTAAATAAGTTCTGAAGTTTAGACATATCAACAACTAATACGTGCTAAAATTAAAACTTGTGACTCATAGGCTGTATGAAGGCCACAGAAAGGTGGGACTGTTTTTCAGGGGGAAAAATTAGTGAACGTCAAAACAATCCATAGAAAAATAGAGCCCAGCCAGTTTAGGCAGCTGGGCTAGAAAGTATATATACTGGGGGATTTGTGAAGGGGGGTGTGCTTAACTGCATCGATTCATGAGTCCATGTATTAGACTCACCATGTATGAGTGCCATTTCCAGTGATATTTTTTAATAAAACTGGTTGCTTCTTCTTATCTAAGCCTGGAGGAGTGCTTTATTTCTTTGTTTTTGTCCTGCATTTTTGATCTGAACTATAAGACTTTTTGATAATATTGGTAATTGAAAAAGGTTCTTCTAGAGCCTTTTTCAATTACCAATATTATCAAAAAGTTCTACCAGGGTTCTACCACCCTGAAGTGTCCACCCGGAGAGGGGCTCTGGGTTCCGACATTTAATTGGTGACCCCGACGTGATCTTTCCACCCCGGCAAGCTGGCAGAGGCTCAACCACCTGAACTGGGACCGCTCACCTACTGGGCTGCGGGGGCCAGCTACAATTAGATAAGGTAAGCAAACACCTCTTTCATCAAAGTCTGTTTTAGTGTCTGTGGCCCTGAGGGTGAGCGCGGCCCCGGGGAGGGCTTGAGTGGCTGGCTTTGAGGTGAGGAATCTAAAAAGGGTGGTAGAAGGGGGTGGATGAGAACAAGCAAAAAAATTTTTGACTCCCAACTTTTTAATTTAGATTTGGGGAGTCTGTGTGAATGTGTGTGTGAAAGGAATTCTTGTGGCTACCGCTATATGTAACCTAAAGAACGTGACCCGAGGCGACGAGATAGGTTACAAATAGGTCTGAACGGGCAAGTGGAGCTAGAATCCTGAAAAAATTCCTGCAGATACAGATAGGTGGAGACTTTATCATTTTTGTAGAGTGTGTACTGAGTGTGCGATAAGATATGCCTCTGTGAGAAGGTGTGGGGGTGTGTGTGAGAAATGATGGTAAGTATATCCTTTCATGAGGAGAAGGAAATAGTATTGGAAATTGGTCGTCAAAAGTAAATTTGACACGGTTGCTATTGAGTTAAATGTATGGCTCAATACGTAGCGATTTTGACCTCCTAAGACGAGGTCCTCAGACGAGGGCATCCCATTTGTGGGTGTAGATGTCATAATACTCAATTCGTTGTAAATGGAACATGTTGTACACAAAAATAAGTGGCTCTATGTTCAAAGATAATATTGGGTTGTTATAGGTGATAACAACTATAATTTGTTATATTTACTGGTTCCGCCTAACCCTAACGTGGGAGAAACCCAAACTGTAAGGTCAGGTCTGTGGAGTTCAAAGTTAAATTGGAGGGATTGGATTGCCTTCCATTGAAAGCTATTCTGGAGCTATTTGTGCTGTGGTTGTTGTGATTGATGCATTACTGTCCTGTAATAATGTAATAATGTAATAACTGTTAACTGCAATGTAATTTTTCATCCCACCTTATATATACTGTATAACCAGAATGCTGATCCCAGGTTGGGTGTGTAAAGATTAGGTGAGATGAGTTAGAGTGTGCGAGTGTGTTTGTTATTGTATATTGTCCGAGGTATGTGTGTGTGTGCATAAGCATGTGTGGATATTCAGGGTCATGAGTTAGAGGCACACAGAATCACAGTTTCCTTGCACAACTTGAACCAGGTTACCTAAGTCGATAATAGCTGTGGCTGATATTACTATATAAATAGTAGAACATTACTAATTGTTCATTATTAATAGTATTACTAGACTGCGTTTGCTAGACTGCACATGTGTGAATGCATGACCAAACTCTGGGTTGGCTGGATTCTGACTGTACCGCCCCTGGCTATCATTTAAGTGGCATTGTGGGACAGGCAGATCGGGGTCCCGCTGACCAGAGTGTGTGACTGAGGAGCTCCCAGCATTGGGAGACATTGGGTGAATGAGATATAAGATATAAGTGCCAGATAGGGTGATATATGAGCTCTGTTCATAAGGATATAAGGCAAGCCAGGTTTGCTGCATTTCAAATATTTTAAATATGATTGTATAGTGTCAATCTTGGCTTCACTTCTTGCTTTTTGCTTGTATAAGTTTCCTACCTTACTTCCAAGTAAGGAGTGACAGAGTAGGGTAGGCCTGTTTCTGTCACGTGTTGCTGGGCAGGCTGTGGAATAGAGAGGGAAGGTTAATGTTGACTGTCCTTGCACGTGCACGTGTTTGAATTACTCACTCCGTAAAAATAGCTGCAGTGCCCAGAAGAGAGTGGCAACAGTTGTTAGATTGTTGTGGTTCTTTTGTTTGAATTCTGTTGATTTTCTATGGCTGATTGCTTATTGCTAATTGCTAATTTCTTCTTGTATATCAATGTTGTATATTAACCAGCTGTGTTGATTAATTGCTTTTTCTAATAAATGTTTGCATTGACTGCTGATCTGTGGCATATAGTTTATGGCTGCTGAGTCATTGTATTCTAGTGAACACTGCTGATTCATTTGTTTTACCTGGGATTGTTGGTTATTTTATTTCCATTTCCATAATTGTTCTTTTAGGTTATCTGGGTTGTCTGGATTGTGCTGGAGTGTGCTGTTAATCAGGAGCTGATGAATTGCTGAGCTGATTGATTATTCAAGTTATCTTTATTAAGGCGATTGGTGTTGCATATTGGTTACTGCATATTATTAATTATTGTTATTAATTGATTCATTGTTATTGATTAATTGATTATTATAAATTATTATTGACTGATTAATTGTTATTACTTTATTAATTATTATTAATTGGTTAGTTATTGTTATTATTATTAGTAAATTGGTTGGTTGATTGATTAGTTAATAAATTACTAATTAATTATTACTGGTTATTATTAGTATTAATTAGGGTGTTGATTTTTCCCACACCTTAGGTGGAATTTTAAATTGTTTCTTTATAGATAACCTTTGACTGGTAGCTGATTAGCTAATGGCAGCGAAATGCTAATGCTAGAAACAGTGATGCTCATGCTTGCTTACTATTGATTAGTAAGGTTAATTAGCATGGTTAATTAAGTAATTAGGGACATACAGGGTAGTTTATTAGCTTATTTAATTATTTTATTTTATTATTCTATAATATAGGCGTTTTATGCTCGTTTGTCATACCTGTTATCAGTTAAGCTTCCTAAGTGTAGCACAACAGCAATATTTACTACACGTTTGTAGATTATAACACGCTTGTAGATAATAACACGCTTGTGGCTCACAGCACATTTGTGGTTTGTAACACATCTTATTTATCATTACATTATAACAGAACCAGTGAAAGGGGACGTGTTTAAACAAAAACTGAAGTTCAAGATTTCCATAAACTTTCAAAACTTTCCATTTAACCCCACTGAGCCACACAATGGACAAGACAAGTTTTTCCACACCTGCTGGAATTATAATGGCGAGACACATGGTTGCAAGTAAAGACATTAGAAAATATATGAAAAATTGCATGATCGGAAGAACTGGGGAATGCAGTGGCTTGCAGAAGGAACATTTGATGTGACACAATGCAGGAAATTGAAAGCCAGGGTAGAGTGCTGGGGAGAAATGAAGAGAGAAACCAGTGAAAAAACACAAAAGAAACTGGAGATTATTGAGTGGTTTGAAAAAGGAGGACTAGAGAGAGACCAAAATAAAAGAGAAATGGACAAATCTGTGAGCAAAGAATGTATGGCAGACGAAATGCTGGACCTGGAACAGCATAGGGAGGGAAAAGCCCCATCATGTGGGAAATGTGAGGAGCACGGATGGCCACCACCATATAATGTGAATTATGCTTTTGCTCCTGCTGGCGTAATGGGAATTTACCCTGTGTTACTATGCCCTAAAGAAGTGGAGGTTGACATATTAACGGGACAAATAAGTGGAATAATGAGATCAACTGTGCCCAAGGGGGAAAGTGAACCCAGCCATCTGAGAGCAGACAGTCAGAGGGCACGACGGAAAACATCAAGCCAAGGAGGTGTAAAGAGCAAGCTGCAACCATCACCTCGCTGGGAAGAGGAATTACATGAAAAATCAAGAGCATACTGGGCCAGTGGAGATCAACTCCTGCCATAGCCACAGCCTTACAGCACCCCAACTGAACCAGATCCGAAAGGGAAGAGGCCAAGAATGCAGTTACATCCAGATGATACTGGAGAGTTCCTTAAAGGTGCTAAACACACATTGCACGAACTCACTACAGAGTCCAAAGGCGAAAAAGGTGCCAGCGCGTACAGCCCACAACCTGAACAAGTCAAGAAAAGGTTGAGACCAAACGCTGATGAGGGAGCAGCGGCAGCAGCTACATATCCAGAGAACTCAGAGATTCGAGGAAGAAGAGAACGGAACCTCAGTAAAGAGGAGGAAAACATGGATGAACAACGACAAAGAAAAAGAGACAGACACCAGGAAGATCTAATGGTTATGAAAACATCTGCACTGGAAAGGGTGAATGAGTTACGGCTACACACTGACCACCTAGAAAAGAAGTTAAAAACCACTGAACTGAATAATGCAGATGGACTAAGAGAATTAAAGAAAGTACGGGTCAGAAGAAGAAGAAGCCCAGAGTATGGGTGCCCTGAGTGTATTACAACTGAAAAATGAGCAATGCCAAGATGGCACAAAGAGCAAAACGAGTTGAGAAAAAGTTAGAAGCAAGATCTCCTGCATTCAGCAGAGCCAGGAAACCCAAGACCCAAGCCAAGAAGAAAAAGCTAATGGGGTAACTACACACTCAAAGCTCACGTCCCAAAACCCACAGATATCAATGCCCGAGACAGAAGAAGGGGAAGAGGAGAGTAACGGTGAACTGGAAGGAGGGCCTGTGGGTGATGACTATGAAGAACAGCAAGAGGGACAAAGCTACAGTTTAAATGTAACTGACATTGTAATAGGCTGGCAAGGCATTGCAGCTAGAGTGAAATTACCAGACAATGTGGAAACCTGGTATCAAATATCAGAAGCAGCTCCCCACATCACCTTCATGATTGGGCATGAATTTTGAATCAAAATATATAGGGCCAGTGATGAGAGAGGTATATCAGCAGAAAGGCTGGATGCAGACACAAAACCCAAATGTAGAAATATCTGCAGATAAAAGATATTTTAGAATAAAAGTGACTACAGTAGAACAGCACCCATCTATCGTGACTTTTTTGTCCAGCTTTGGCTTTTAGCTCAGCTTTTTGCTCTGCTCAGCTCGGCTTGGCCCCATGGGGGCCAACCCCCTCTCCGGTCTGATGCCTTTTCTCCCCGGCACAATCTCTTCTATCATCGCCCGACTCGACGCCGATCTTTCTTTGGGACAAGACTTTCACTTTCTCTGAGACTTTGCCCGCAGCTTCAATTCAAGAACTTTCTTTGCACCACCGAAACCTTTATCGTTCCAGCAGCATCTCTTGCTTGCTCCGAGGAGTTTGAATCTTCGAACCTCCTTGATCCACTACATCAGGACGCTTGTCAGTGAACCAATGCAAGTAAAAGCTACTAATTATTTTAGATCCGCAATTTTAAGCTGAAGCCCCTTTATTAAGGCGAATCCTAATTACCTTGACGATTCTCACACGTGGTAACCAAAACTCGATCTGAAACTTGCCATATTTGATCTCTTCTCTAGTTCCTTATCTCTTCCTCTCTCTCACTCTCTCTCTCTCGTTCTGATTTCCTCTGTATTCCCTTCCTTAATCTCAATCTCTCTTTGCCTACCTATCCCCTCTCTATAATCCTTATCCTGTCTTTTATGTACGTGTGTCGTACTTAGTATGTGTTTTGTGTTTCTGTTTTATTAAATGCATTTTATTCACGAGTGATTGTCTCTGTGCTTTGCTCACAATTTTGGGGTCCCTGAACATTGCTCTTACTATGTGCTAAATTACAGTTAGTACTTTGTAAAGTACTTATTCTTTCTTGGCCAGGAAGATAACTTTCCCTGGAATTAATGCATAATTATACTGTCTGTTCACTGGACGAACAAATCAAATAATTGTGTTATTGATTCTCTAACAGTTAGTTCTAAAACACCAATTTGAATATTTATAATTAATTATAACCAGTTATAATTATACTTAAATATTTAAATCTTGAGTTAGATTCGCTACACCACACATTACTTTCCAACATTCCAGAAGATACAAAATGGTACACAGTAATTGATCTATGTTCTGCATTTTTCAGCATTCCAGTGCATCCTGAGTCTCAGCCATTATTCGCATTTACTTATGAAAACCAACAATACACGTATACAAGACTACCACAGGAATACTGTGAAAGTCCTTCAATATTTAATCGAGTGCTGATCTTGTGATTTATCTCATCTGCAAATTGTATGCAAAGTCCTGACATTTGTGGACGACGTTCTAATCTGCAGTCCAACAAGAGCACAGTGCGTGGAAGATTCAATAACAGTACTACAAACACTCACACAAAATGGGTACAAAGTGAGTAAAGAAAAATTGCTATTCTGTCAGGAAAAAGTAGAATACTTGGTACGAGTTTTGGAAGGGACCACAAGAAAAAATATCTCCCACTCGTGTGCAAACTATTTTAAATCGTGATATGATAAAAAATGCAAACCAAACAAAACCTTCTGCACCGTTAATTTGGACAGCTGAGGGAGTAGCATAGCTTTAGATAACGTAGAGAAGGGTATGCCTCCTTGTTATTGTGCGATAGCAGCAGCTGCATTTGCATACCAGAAAGCTTCCATGATCACAATGGGTCATCCAGTAACATTATACACTTCACATGCATTACATGCATTATTAACAAGTCAATCATTTGTGTTAACTAATGCCTGGCACACAGGCTATGACATAATTCTCTCAGCTCCCAAGTTAACTATTAAAAGGTGCACTACCGTTAATCCTGCAGATAAAATAGTGTTACCGACAGAGGGAATACCGCATAATTGTTCAGAAGAATCTGAAAAATTCCTGAGATTAAGAGATGACTTAGAAACATGACTCAGCTTGTCTTCTTTTTTGATGGTTCATGTTATCGAACTGATAAGGGGAATAGAGCTGGCTATGCAGTAGTACAGTATGATGCAGACATACATAGAATTTATAACGGTTAGTGCTGCAACAGTTCCTCAGCTGTGTTCAGCTCAATTGGCAGAAATAAAGGCTCTTACCATGTAAGCTAGGAGCAGATAAGATATGTACTGTATATACTGATTCTGCATATGCATTTGGAGTGTGTCATGTGTTTGGACCAATATGGGCACAGAGAAACTTTAAAAGAGCTGATGGAAGTGCCATTTCCCATGGTCCAGCAATATCAGAACTTTTAAATGCAATGAGATTACCTAAGCAGTTGGCTGTAGTGAAGTGCAGAGCACACAAATCTGACAGTACTTTTGTAACAAAAGGAAACCCTGCTGCTGATAACGCAGCAAAGAAAGCAGCTTTGAGAGAGGAATTTATAATGGCCTTGATGCAACCTGGTGAGCCTGATCCTGAATCAGGAGAAATGACACTAGAGGCAGTCAGGGAGAATCAAAATACAGCGAGTCCAGAGGATTTAGAGATGTGGAGGAGTAGGGGGGAGATGCTAGATACCCACACTGGAGTGTGGAGAAGTGCGAAAGGTTTGTTGGTGGCCTCGCTCTCCCTCCTCCCTGCATTAATAAAAGGAGTACATGGTATAGATCATTGCAGCAAGAGAGAATTAATAACAATAATACAGAAAAACTGGTGGTTACCGTATCTGGCAAGCATGGTAAATAAGCAAAGTTTTGCGCGAGTGTGAATTGAGTGAGTGTGATTTGTGTGCAGTATGACGTGTACGTAAACATTTTACAGTTCCCATAAGCCACATACCTGAATCTAGAGGTCCATTCAGGCATTTAGTAATGGACTTTGTTGATATGGCAGAACAACGAAAGGATAAGTGTTATATCTTAGTTGTGGTGGATTGGTTTAACAGATGGGTTGAAGCAGTAGCAACAGCCAAAAATGATGCAAAAGCTGTTGTGAACTTTCTGTGCAGAGAAGTAATCCCACGATTTTTCATTCCAGATAAAATTAGTTCTGATAATGGGACACGTTTTGTAAATGCCGTAATCAAAGCTATCACAGAAGCATTGTGTATAAATCACAAGTTAGGGTGTATATACCATCCCCAGTCTCAGGGAATGGTGGAAAGGGCAAATGGAATTTTGAAGGGAAAAATAGCTAAGATTTGTAAGAGTACAAATCTAACCTGGGTGCAAGCATTGCCACTTGCTTTGATGAAAATGCGATCACAGACTAACCGCATCACACATTTGACTCCACATGAAATGTTAACAGGCAGTAATGTTACTGGAAATGCCAGTAGCGTTCACACAGGTACCCTATAAGGGCCCATCTTTGGAGCAGCTTGACAGTGTAATGTCAAGTAATGTAAAATGGCTAACCCAGATCCATAGAACTTTGTGTTCACAGGTTGGCGAAGCTGTACACGGCACCGAGGTAGAGGAACAGCCACGTCAGGTGGAGCCGTGAGATTAGGTGTACAGCAGAGTGTTCAAACATATATACATATACAGTTATATGTTAATGCAAATGCATATGTCAGATGCAGGGCCGGACTCAAGTCCCTTAGTGATAGACGAGAGTGGAGATGGAGTTGAGAACTGACAACAAGTATTCAAAGACTTTAATGATGTTTGTTATTTGTCTACTCTGTGTTACTTGTTTTCTGTATGTCCATGTCTGTCTATGCTGTTTCTATCTTGGTTTAAGTGTTGTGTGCAGAATTATGGCGAATGACGATAGAGATGACCCACAGTGTAGACGTTACCACGCCACGTGTGCTGTGTTCAGGCCAAGTGACAGCTGACAGATGTACGTCAACAGCACATGGGTTGATCACAAGTGGGACACAAAGTATCGACTCACTGAGCAAAGTCGAATTCATTCGTATTGGTTACAACGTGCAATTTCAGTGGCCCAAGCTTACAGTTGCAGAAGACGACATGCTTATCTAGTTTCATGTCACATTAAACAACATTCTGGAATATGTCACAGTCTACCTTTATGGTTATCCTATCTGGACCTCGCATACGCCAGGACAATGTCGGTGTTTGAAGGCACTTTCGGACCCTCCTCCATACTTTGATCTGTGGAAGGACATCAGTTCAGATATGGATGACAGACCATCCATTGGTTGGAGACCAGAAGAAAGGAAGGTGTCCGGGCACACTTGCATCAAACTAGGCCAAAGGGTATCTCTTACACACACCCTGAAATGTGGGAGAGGGGTGTAAAAATATTCAGTGGGGTCATCCACATCGTACAGCACAATACCACCTAGAGGAGTACTCACATGGCCTCCCAGTTTATCACCGGAACCAAATTGTGCAACCAAAATTTGCTGTAAAGCAGGTTCCACACATCCCACAATAGTAAACATTTCAGGAGACACACCGGCATACCCGTCCTTTCATAATATAACAGTCTGGTATCAACTTAAATTGGAGCCAGGAGCTGAAGTTGGGAGTATGCGCACTCTCTATGAAAAACCCAATAATGGTGTAGATCCTAAAATGTGCTACTATGCTAAGGATCTAGAACCTGCAGTATATAGATGCACACACTCTGAAACAATCAACACCACATTTATGAGTTAAACCGAATACAAATTTAATCTTACTTCATATGTTCTGGATGAAAACAAACCAAAAGCCTTCATTTGGACTAGCTGAAGAGAAGGAACATATTGTGTGGGAAAATGTGAGGCTGATGTGAATAGTTACAGTGGACCACAAAACTGTTCATGGACTCTACATCACTGTTTCAACCTGACCACTTGTGGGTATAGTAAGCCTAAACAATGCCCAAAATTATATCCAATCCCTCCAGGTGGTTTTATTAAGGGAAACATTAATAAGACTTTATTGCATGATGTAAATTTGATAATGACACATGTAACCTATAACATTTCAAATATTTTGTCTGCTTTTACAAAACATTGAAGTGAGGATGATAAAACAGCTACAGTCATGAATCGATGATTTAATCTCTGATTACGAAGGCAGGCTTGCAGTCCAAATTCCACCTGTACGTTCTAAGTGAGATCTGTTTGGAAATTTAGCAGGTCTCTTTGGCCCTGTGAATTCAATTGCCAACACTTACAAAATAACAGGACAATCACAATTCTCAGCTTAGTTGGCAAACCAGGTGGCCACTGGTTTTTAACACATCACCAATAGCAATGAAAATATCATCAAATCGGTTAGATCAGAAGTGCAAGCACTTCTAATGGTCAGCCATACATTATTCAATCAAAACCGTACCATCAAACATGACTTAGCCTGCAGAACATATGCACAGGATTTATTTACTGCTGCAAGACAAGAAATTTTAGACCTTCATCTTCTCAAGACATCTAGGCATGCTTAAAATGATCTTATAGAAATTTTAGACTTGCATAGATGGTATACATCAGAAAAGATGAAAGATATTAAATACTCTGAATTACTGTCTACATTGATGTTATACACTGGGAATGAGTGCACTGGCTGCATTGGGTTTTTTGCCAATTTTCCTTTCATGCACCCAGAGCAAGTATTTTTGAACTCCACGACTATACATTCTATAGGTGTATTAGTGAAGGATCAGATCATTAAATGGGACCACCTAACAGGATATATGACTTTAAAAGGGGATGAGACCTTGTTTACCACTTGCACCTGTTGTCATGAAACTTCCAGTTATGTTATTTGTACATGAAATACTTTACTACAACCCTTCTCTTCCAATGATACTAAGCTTATCAGTGTTCAGTCATGGAATGGTCATGCTGATGCGATTCAAGTATCTCACACACAGTGGTGTTTCGTCAGTGAAATTAATTCCTTCACCTATGGTGGGCTGACCTGCCCTGCAAACCATACCTTCTGCTTGGAGGTTACAGAGGATTTCTCAATGGGTCAGATAAATATCTTGGGGAGGATACCACTGGACACAGATGTTTCCCCATGGTGGGAAGACACTTTCTTTGAACATAGCACAAAAGCTCTAATCGACACAATATATTTGGTACATCAAACTATACTACAGACTGAGTATCATCTGAACCAGGCTCAGGTGGAAGCATACCTGGCCAAGGGAACAGCAGAGATCTTGTCAAGTTCAAGTTCTGTGGCTGTGTGATTGCCAGTGGACTTGTTCTCATATTGTCTACACTTCAGTGCTATTATTTCAGATTTATTCTTCACTCCTTACGAACATCTGCCAACACTGTTGTCACGCTTAGCCCCTTATAGGTGCCAGCCATTCAGAGACTGCTACAATAAGATTCCCAGCAATGTCCCCTTGGGAATTATTTTGAAAATGTCCCAAGGGGCCAGGGGAGGATTGTAATGTGGCAGGCCAAATTATTAATATTGACTAAGATGAAGTTATATCTTCAAGCAAAAACAGAAACTTTGGGGAATTTGGGGAGGGTTTTGGGAAGTGTGTCATGAAACAATTCACATTCCTGTGTACCTCCCCCTCTTCAAAGAGTCAATGGTGGAACTATTTTCTGGATCTCACCAAGAATGTACATTCTTTTACCCTTCAGGATCTAATCTCAAGGAATACTGAAAAGATATGATGATATACTTACTGTATGATGTAATTCATGTCTAATGTCATTCTAAAGCTCATGTTGCGATTGTTGAAAAAGGTCTAATTTCCAAATCAGAGTATACTAAAGTTTACACATAGTTTCAATTCAATTCAATTCAGTTTATTTTGTATAGCGCCTTTTACAGTGAACATTGTCTCAAAGCAGCTTTATAAAAGAAGAAAACAGAGAAAGAGGAGGGGAAAATTAAAAATAATAAAAAATAAAAAATAACTAATTAACTAGAAATAAGAATAAATTATTAAATTCTATAGTTAGACTATTTTATTTTATCCCTAATGAGCAAGCCTGTGGCAACAGTGGCAAGGAAAAACTCCCTGGGATGGAAAGGAAGAAACCTTGAGAGGAACCAGGCTCAGAAGGGAACCCATCCTCATTTGGGTGACACTAAATAGAAAATAATGTAACTGTAGCTGATTAATGTCCTTTCTACAACAGCAATCAATGACCCATGAGGAACTATTAGGTCAGTGTAGTTTCTTTGCTGTCATGGGCTGACAGATGTAATGGCATATCTGTGATGGTGTGAAAGTCCCCAAGTGGCTCTGTCCATGGCTGTCTCCTGGTCCACACAGATCCATCCACAGCATCAGTGGGCACCATCACGCGGCAAGACTCCGACCAGGGGTAGGGCAGCGGTCACACTGGAAACTGGAAAACACTGGTCACATAGTCTGTACTCCTGTTGGAGATATGTCCTTATGATCTTGCTCAACCCCCCCGAAGGTCACAAGACAACAATCTGAACTATGTCCTTAACAACCCATTTGGTGTGAAGCAAAACTAAAAGCCAGATGTGTCCTTACGACCTGTCTCAGAACAAACGACCTGTCTACGACAAAGTCTAATGTCTCAGAACAAACGACCTGTCTACGACAAAGACTCAGGGGAAGCATCTGCATTCAGAACTTCCCACACTATTATTATGTGTCTCTGTTGCCAGGTATGACTTTATCTCTGTAACATGTGTTTTTCATACTATGCTGATCCTTTTAATTGTTACTGTGTTTGGTATTTTTTCTAATTGAATAGACTGACTTAAGAGGAACATTCCTGGCAAAATTAAATTGTTAATTTTGAGTTATTCTGAGCCTATGGAAAATCATTATTATACACCTCTTTAATCTTAGATTGTGAACTTAAATCGGAATGGAGAAACCTAGGTTTATGTTGGAATGGAGTAGCCTCAATTTAAACTTGAATGGAGAATGTCTCGGTTAAAACTTAAATTAGAACAAACTGAAACTTAAACTTGTATGGAGAAACCCAGGTTTAAGTTTAAATAGAGTTATGTTCAATCATTTCAGTTTTCTATCTGCTTAATAAATTAAGCATAGTCAACCCTCTAAATTGAGATCAACATCAGATTATACATACACTATATTGCCAAAAGTATTCGCTCACCCATCCAAATAATCAGAATCAGGTGTTCCAATCACTTCCATGGCCACAGGTGTATAAAATCAAGCACCTAGGCATGCAGACTGTTTTTACAAACATTTGTGAAAGAATGGGTCGCTCTCAGGAGCTTAGTGAATTCCAGCGTGGAACTGTGATAGGATGCCACCTGTGCAACAAATCCAGTCGTGAAATTTCCTCGCTCCTAAATATTCCACAGTCAACTGTCAGCTGTATTATAAGAACGTGGAAGTGTTTGGGAACGACAGCAACTCAGCCACGAAGTGGTAGGCCACGTAACCTGATGGAGCGGTGTCAGCGGATGCTGAGGCGCATAGTGCGAAGAGGTCGCCAACTTTCTGCAGAGTCAATCGCTGCAGACCTCCAAACTTCATGTGGCCTTCAGATTAGCTCAAGAACAGTGCGCAGAGAGCTTCATGGAATGGGTTTCCATGGCCGAGCAGCTGCATCCAAGCCATACATCACCAAGTGCAATGCAAAGCGTCGGATGCAGTGGTGTAAAGCACGCCGCCACTGGACTCTAGAGCAGTGGAGACGCATTCTCTGGAGTGACGAATCACTCTTCTCCATCTGGCAATCTGATGGACGAGTCTGGGTTTGGCGGTTGCCAGGAGAACGGTACTTGTCTGACTGCATTGTGCCAAGTGTAAAGTTTGGTGGAGGGGGGATTATGGTGTGGGGTTGTTTTTCAGGAGCTGGGCTTGGCCCCTTAGTTCCAGTGAAAGGAACTCTGAATGCTTCAGCATACCAAGACATTTTGGACAATTCCATGCTCCCAACTTTGTGGGAACAGTTTGGAGCTGGCCCCTTCCTCTTCCAACATGACTGTGCACCAGTGCACAAAGCAAGGTCCATAAAGACATGGATGACAGAGTCTGGTGTGGAGGAACTTGACTGGCCTGCACTGGTGTTCTATCGGGTTGAGTCCTGACCTCAACCCGATAGAACACCTTTGGGATGAATTAGAGCGGAGACTGAGAGCCAGGCCTTCTCGTCCAACATCAGTGTGTGACCTCACAAATGCGCTTCTGGAAGAATGGTCAAAAATTCCCATAAACACACTCCTAAACCTTGTGGACAGCCTTCCCAGAAGAGTTGAAGCTGTTATAGCTGCAAAGGGTAGACCGACGTCATATTGAACCCTATGGATTAGGAATGGGATGTCACTTAAGTTCATATGCGAGTCAAGGCAGGTGAGCGAATACTTTTGGCAATATAGTGTATATTAATTATTAACTGGAGTCAGATTATCATTATACACAGAGCTCAAAGAATGAATCCAAATTTTAATAAATGAAGCAACTTCTTCTAGAAGCGCAAAGGAAAGGTAGAATACGAGATACCTTCACCCACACCGCTGGATTCCATTGTTGGGCAAGTGGGTGGTCCTTACAAATGTAAACAATCACATTTCGTAATATAGTTGACCCTAAACGTGAAAAAAGTCTGAAAAACCGCTTTCCCTTGCTCGTAGAGGGCTGAGACTTGCGGAATCGCATTTTCAGCGCCAGAGAAGCACAATCCAGAGAGCTCACTGCGCTGAGGCAGGAAACAAGGCAGTTCCATGAAATATGATGAAAGTTGACTTTGTTAAGTGAATTTTCATGGAATATCACTGTTTCCATGTTACTTAAGAATTTTTGCACTTCAATGTAAAAAATAAAATATCATATCAAAATTCATGTTTTTCATCACTTTCCCACTTTCTTTTGAATTTTTGCTTTTTAATGTGTAATGTGGCAGGCAAAATTATTAATATTGAGTGTGATGAATTTATATCTTCAATCAAAAACAGAAACGTTGGGGACTTTGGGGGGTTTTGGGAAGTGTGTCATAAATCAAAGAGGCAATGGTGGAACTATTTTCTGGATCTCACCAAGAATGTACATTCTTTTACCCTTCAGGTTCTAATCTCAAGGAATACTGAAAAAATATGATGATGTACTTACTGTATGATATTACTGATATTTAATGTCATTCTAAAGGTTATGTTGCGATTGGTGAAAAGGTCTAATTTCCAAATCAGAGTATACTATATTAGTGGCAGTGTAGATAAGGAGATAATGGATTCCCTTGCATTACCAATCAAGTCCCTTATATGTGCCAGCCATTCAGAGATTGCTACAGTAATCTTACCCAGCAATGTCCCCTTGGGAATTATTTTGAAAATGTCCCAAGGGGCTAGGGGAGGATTGCAGGCAGGCCAAATTATTAATATTGACTGTGATGAAGTTATATCTTCAAGCAAAAACAGAAACTTTGGGGAATTTGGGGGGTTTTGGGAAGTGTATCATAAAACAATTCACATTCCTGTGTACCTCCCCCTCTTCAACGAGGCAATGGTGGAACTATTTTCTGGATCTCACCAAGAATGTACATTCTTTTACCCTTCAGGTTCTAATCTCAAGGAATACTGAAAAAATATGATGATATACTTACTGTATGACGTTATTGATGTTTAATGTCATTCTAAAGGTTATGGTGCCATTGCTGAAAAAGGTCTAATTTCCAAATCAGAGTATACTAAAGTTTACACATAGTCTGTACTCCTGTTGGAGATATGTCCTTATGACCTTATTCAACCCCCTCGCAGGTCACAAGACAACAATCTGTCCTTTACATCCCATTTGGTGTGAACTAAAACTAAAAGCCAGATGTGTCCTTACAATCCATCCAAAACCAGGCCTTCTGTGGACTCATAGATTGTACGACCCTTTGTGTCTCTTGGGTATATCAAAGTGCAATGGCAAAAGACTCAGGGAAGCATCTGCATTCAGAAATTCCCACACTATCATTATGTGTCTCTATTGCCAGGTATGACTTTAACTCTGTAAATTGTGTTTTTCATACTATACTGATCCTTTTAATTGTTACTGTGTTTGGTATTTTTTCTAATTGAAAAGACTGACTTAAGTGGAACCTGCCTGGCAAAATAAAATTTTTAATTTTGACTTATTCTGAGCCTATGGACTATAATACTCGTCTTTAATCTTAGATTGTGAACTTAAATCGGAATGGAGAAACCTAGGTTTATGTTGAAATGGAGTAGCCTCGACTTAAACTTGAATGGAGAATGCCTCAGTTTAAAGTTAAATTAGAACAAACTGAAACATACACTTGTATGGAGAAACCCAGGTTTAAGGTTAAATAGAGTTATGTTCAATCATTTCAGATTTCTATCTACTTAATAAGTTAAGATTAGTCAACCTTCTAAATTGTGATCAGCATCAGAAGATACTTATATTAATTATTAACTGGAGTCAGATTATCATTATACACAGACATCAAAGAATGAATTCAAATTTTAAAAACTGAAGCAAATTCTTCTAGAAGAGCAAAGGAAAGGTAGAATACGAGATACCTTCACCCACGCCGCTGGATTCTGTCGTTGAGCCAGTGGGTGGTCCTTACAAATGTAAACAATCACATTTCATAATATAGATCATGTGAAACATGTTAAAAAAGTCAAACTTGAAAAAAGTCAAAGAAAACTTCCCTATTCAGCTGCACATATGCATTTGTCTGAAAAACCGCTTTCCCTTGCTCGTAGAGCGCTTCTCAGGCTTTTTAGCTAGGATCTATTGTGTTCACTGGTCTGGCTTTTTGGCCTTGGTCTGGGTTCACGTTACAATCCTTAGTCTGGCCTTGAAAAGGTGAATGGTTAGGTATGGATATGGGTAGGATTTGGATTGAAAAAAAAAACTCTCTTCTTATCAGGTTAATATCTGATATGTCCTCTATATTAAACAGATTTTTAGATCTGGGAGCCGGAATAGGGGCTTGCTACGTCCGCTCTGCAGATCGGACTGGTATTGCAATACTTCCAGGCTTGGTGCAACGTTTTCTGATGTAAAATGAAGGAGAAAAAATTACTGACTTACTGACTTACTTACTTACATACTTACCAAATTATGTCTGCATCCAACCCGCCCTGTTCCCTAGCCAATCTTCGACTCCTTCTGCTCACCACGGTCAGTTGTTGCACGTCAACCTTTCCCCACCCTTTTTCCACTCAACCAACCCAAGGGGCCGGCCTTACCCTCATCGAGCATTGGGTTTCTCGGACAAGGGTTTCCCGGTGCTGCTCGGCTTTTTTGCTTTACAGCTTTGTTTTCTCTTCAGTCATGCATAAATCTTTTACCTTTTACTAAAGATTTCTGTGGAGAGGAACATCAATGAGTTTGATGTATTTTTGTGAGCTTTGCTCTGGCAAAACTGCATATGCTTCAATTTTAAATGGGTAGTTTCCAGTAGTTGGGTCTTATTTGCTCATGTGACTTTATGCATGCCTGTATAGGTGTGGTCTAAGGCCGTCCGTTAAGCAGAAGGGATAAATGTTTATTGCTTCTTGGCCTTTTGGCTAAGATCAAGTGTTCTCTGGTCTGGCATTTTAAAGTAATCAATCACATTTCATATCAAGGTTGACCCCAAACGTGAAAAAGTCAAAGAAAACTGCCCCATTCAGCTGCACACATGCGTTTGTCTGAAAAACTGCTTTCCCTTGCTCGTAGAGCGCTGAGACTTGCGGAATCGCATTTTCAGCGCCAGAGAAGCACAATGCAGAGAGCACACCGCGCTGAGGCAGGAAACGAGCCAGTTCGATGAAAAATGATGAAAGTTGACTGTGTTAAGTGAATTTTCGTGGAATATCACTGTTTTCATGTTTCTAATCAATTTTTGCACTCTGATGAAAAAAATCATATTTCATATCAAAAATGATATTATTTATGACTTTCCTATGTTTCTTATGAATTTTGTCATTTTATAGTAAACAATCACATTTCATATCATAGTCGACCCCATACATGTGAAAAAAGTCAAAGAAAACTTCCCCATTCAGGTGCACAACATACGATTGTCTGAAAAACCGCTTTCCCTTGCTCGTAGAGCGCTGAGACTTTCGCGGAATCGCATTTTCAGCGCCAGAGAAGCACAATGCAGAGAGCACACTGCGCCGAGGCAGGAAACGAGCCAGTTCGATGAAAAATGATTAAAGTTGATTTTGTTAAGTGAATTTTCAAGAAATATCACCGTTTTCATGTTTCTAATCAATTTTTGCACTTTGATGAAAAAAATCATATTTCATATCAAAGTTCATATTTTTTATGACTTTCCTATGTTTCTTATGAATTTTGTCATTTTATAGTAAACAATCACATTTCATATCATAGTCGACACCAAACATGTGAAAAAAGTCAAAGAAAACTTCCCCATTCAGCTGCACACATACGATTGTCTAAAAAACCGCTTTCCCTTGCTCGTAGAGCGCTGGGAGTTGCGGAATCGCATTTTCAGCGCCAGAGAAGTACAATGCAGAGAGCACACTGCACCGAGGCAGGAAACGAGCCACTTCGATGAAAAATGATGACAGTTGATTTTGTTATGTGAATTTTCAAGAAATATCACCGTTTTCATGTTTCTAATCAATTTTTGCACTCTGATGAAAAAAATCATATTTCATATCAAAAATCATATTTTTCATGACTTTCCTACGATTTTTATCAATTTTGTCATTTTATAGTAAACAATCACATTTCATATCATGAAGTCGACCCCAACACGTGAAAAAAGTCAAAGAAAACTGCGCCTATCAGCTGCATACATACGTTTGTCTGAAAAACCGCTTTCCCTTGCTCGTAGAGCGCTGAGACTTGCGGAATCGCATTTTAATCGCCAGAGAAGCACAATGCAGAGAGCACACTGCACCGAGGCAGGAAACGAGCCACTTCGATGAAAAATGATGAAAGTTGATTTTGTTAAGTGACTTTTCAAGAAATATCACTGTTTTCATGTATCTCATGAATTTTTGTACGTTGATGAAAAAAGTCGTATTTCATATCAGAGTTCATATTATTTATGACTTTCCTATGTTTCTTATGAATTTTGTCATTTTATAGTAAACAATCACATTTCATATCATAGTCGACCCCAAACGTGAAAAAAGTCAAAGAAAACTTCCCCGTTCAGCTGCACACATACGATTGTCTGAAAAACCCGCTTTCCCTTGCTCGTAGAGCGCTGAGAGTTGCGGAATCGCATTTTCAGCGCCAGAGAAGCACAATGCAGAGAGCACACTGCACCGAGGCAGGAAACGAGCCACTTCGATGAAAAATGATGAAAGTTGATTTTGTTAAGTGAATTTTCAAGAAATATCACTGTTTTCATGTTTCTAATCAATTTTTGCACTTTGATGAAAAAAGTCATATTTCATATCAAAGTTCATATTTTTTATGACTTTCCTATGTTTCTTATGAATTTTGTCATTTTATAGTAAACAATCACATTTCATATCATAGTCGACCCCAAACATGTGAAAAAAGTCAAAGAAAACTGCCCCATTCAGCTGCACACATACTTTTCGCTGAAAAACCGCTTTCCCTTGCTCGTAGAGCGCTGAGACTTGCGGAATCGCATTTTCAGCGCCAGAGAAGCACAATGCAGAGAGCACACTGCACCGAGACAGGAAACGAGCCAGTTCGATGAAAAATGATGAAAGTTGATTTTGTTATGTGAATTTTCAAGAAATATCACTGTTTTCATGTTTCAAATCAATTTTTGCACTCTGATGAAAAAAATCATATTTCATATCAAAAATCATATTTTTTATGACTTTCCTATGTTTCTTATGAATTTTGTCATTTTATAGTAAACAATCACATTTCATATCATAGTCGACCCCAAACGTGAAAAAAGTCAAAGAAAACTTCCCCATTCAGCTGCACACATACGATTGTCTGAAAAACCGCTTTCCCTTGCTCGTAGAGCGCTGAGAGTTGCGGAATCGCATTTTCAGCGCCAGAGAAGCACAATGCAGAGAGCACACTGCACCGAGGCAGGAAACGAGCCACTTCGATGAAAAATGATGAAAGTTGATTTTGTTAAGTGAATTTTCAAGAAATATCACTGTTTTCATGTTTCTAATCAATTTTTGCACTTTGATGAAAAAAAGTCATATTTCATATCAAAGTTCATATTTTTTATGACTTTCCTATGTTTCTTATGAATTTTGTCATTTTATAGTAAACAATCACATTTCATATCATTGTCGACCCCAAACATGTGAAAAAAGTCAAAGAAAACTGCCCCATTCAGCTGCATACATACTTTTCGCTGAAAAACCGCTTTCCCTTGCTCGTAGAGCGCTGAGACTTGCGGAATCGCATTTTCAGCGCCAGAGAAGCACAATGCAGAGAGCACACTGCACCGAGGCAGGAAACGAGCCAGTTCGATGAAAAATGATGAAAGTTGATTTTGTTATGTGAATTTTCAAGAAATATCACTGTTTTCATGTTTCTAATCAATTTTTGCACTCTGATGAAAAAAATCATATTTCATATCAAAGTTCATATTTTTTATGACTTTCCTATGTTTCTTATGAATTTTGTCATTTTATAGTAAACAATCACATTTCATATCATAGTCGACCCCAAACGTGAAAAAAGTCAAAGAAAACTTCCCCATTCAGCTGCACACATACGATTGTCTGAAAAACCGCTTTCCCTTGCTCGTAGAGTGCTGAGACTTGCGGAATCGCATTTTCAGCGCCAGAGAAGCACAATGCAGAGAGCACACTGCTCCGAGACAGGAAACGAGCCAGTTCGATGAAAAAATGATGAAAGTTAATTTTGTTATGTGAATTTTCAAGAAATATCACTGTTTTCATGTTTCTAATCAATTTTTGCACTCTGATGAAAAAAATCATATTTCATATCAAAAATGATATTATTTATGACTTTCCTATGTTTCTTATGAATTTTGTCATTTTATAGTAAACAATCACATTTCATATCATAGTCGAACCCAAACATGTGAAAAAAGTCAAAGAAAACTTCCCCATTCAGCTGCACACCCACGATTGTCTGAAAAACCGCTTTCCCTTGCTCGTAGAGCGCTGAGAGTTGCGGAATCGCATTTTCAGCGCCAGAGAAGCACAATGCAGAGAGCACACTGCACCGAGGCAGGAAACGTGCCAGTTCGATGAAAAATGATGAAAGTTGATTTTGTTATGTGAATTTTCAAGAAATATCACTGTTTTCATGTTTCTAATCAATTTTTGCACTCTGATGAAAAAAATCATATTTCATATCAAAGTTCATATTTTTTATGACTTTCCTATGTTTCTTATGAATTTTGTCATTTTATAGTAAACAATCACATTTCATATCATAGTCGACCCCAAACGTGAAAAAAGTCAAAGAAAACTTCCCCATTCAGCTGCACACATACTTTTCGCTGAAAAACCGCTTTCCCCTTGCTCGTAGAGCGCTGAGAGTTGCGGAATCACATTTTCAGCGCCAGAGAAGCACAATGCAGAGAGCACACTGCACCGAGGCAGGAAACGAGCCAGTTCGATGAAAAATGATGAAAGTTGATTTTGTTATGTGAATTTTCAAGAAATATCACTGTTTTCATGTTTCTAATCAATTTTTGCACTCTGATGAAAAAAATCATATTTCATATCAAAGTTCATATTTTTTATGACTTTCCAATGTTTCTTATGAATTTTGTCATTTTATAGTAAACAATCACATTTCATATCATAGTCGACCCCAAACGTGAAAAAAGTCAAAGAAAACTTCCCCGTTCAGCTGCACACATACGATTGTCTGAAAAACCGCTTTCCCTTGCTCGTAGAGCGCTGAGAGTTGCGGAATCGCATTTTCAGCGTCAGAGAAGCACAATGCAGAGAGCACACTGCACCGAGGCAGGAAACGAGCCAGTTCGATGAAAAATGATGAAAGTTGATTTTGTTATGTGAATTTTCAAGAAATATCACTGTTTTCATGTTTCTAATCAATTTTTGCACTCTGATGAAAAAAATCATATTTCATATCAAAAATCATATTTTTCATGACTTTCCTACGTTTCTTATGAATTTTGTCATTTTATAGTAAACAATCACATTTCATATACATAGTCGACCCCAAACGTGAAAAAAGTCAAAGAAAACTGCGCCTATCAGCTGCATACATACGTTTGTCTGAAAAACCGCTTTCCCTTGCTCGTAGAGCGCTGAGACTTGCGGAATCGCATTTTAATCGCCAGAGAAGCACAATGGAGAGAGTACACTGCGCCGAGGCAGGAAACGAGCCAGTTCGATGAAAAATGATGAAAGTTGATTTTGTTAAGTGAATTTTCAAGAAATATCACTGTTTTCATGTTTCTAATCAATTTTTGCACTTTGATGAAAAAAATCATATTTCATATCAAAGTTCATATTTTTTATGACTTTCCTATGTTTCTTATGAATTTTGTCATTTTATAGTAAACAATCACATTTCATATCATAGTCGACCCCAAACATGTGAAAAAAGTCAAAGAAAACTGCCCCATTCAGCTGCACACATACTTTTCGCTGAAAAACCGCTTTCCCTTGCTCGTAGAGCGCTGAGAGTTGCGGAATCGCATTTTCAGCGCCAGAGAAGCACAATGCAGAGAGCACACTACACCGAGGCAGGAAACGAGCCAGTTCGATGAAAAATGATGAAAGTTGATTTTGGTATGTGAATTTTCAAGAAATATCACTGTTTTCATGTATCTCATGAATTTTTGTACGTTGATGAAAAAAGTCATATTTCATATCAGAGTTCATATTATTTATGACTTTCCTATGTTTCTTATGAATTTTGTCATTTTATAGTAAACAATCACATTTCATATCATAGTCGACCCCAAACGTGAAAAAAGTCAAAGAAAACTTCCCCGTTCAGCTGCACACATACGATTGTCTGAAAAACCGCTTTCCCTTGCTCGTAGAGCGCTGAGAGTTGCGGAATCGCATTTTCAGCGCCAGAGAAGCACAATGCAGAGAGCACACTGCACCGAGGCAGGAAACGTGCCAGTTCGATGAAAAATGATGAAAGTTGATTTTGTTATGTGAATTTTCAAGAAATATCACTGTTTTCATGTTTCTAATCAATTTTTGCACTCTGATGAAAAAAATCATATTTCATATCAAAAATGATATTATTTATGACTTTCCTATGTTTCTTATGAATTTTGTCATTTTATAGTAAACAATCACATTTCATATCATAGTCGACCCCATACATGTGAAAAAAGTCAAAGAAAACTTCCCCATTCAGGTGCACACATACGATTGGCTGGAAAACCCGCTTTCCCTTGCTCGTAGAGCGCTGAGACTTGCGGAATCGCATTTTCAGCGCCAGAGAAGCACAATGCAGAGAGCACACTGCGCCGAGGCAGGAAACGAGCCAGTTCGATGAAAAATGATTAAAGTTGATTTTGTTAAGTGAATTTTCAAGAAATATCACTGTTTTCATGTTTCTAATCAATTTTTGCACTTTGATGAAAAAAATCATATTTCATATCAAAGTTCATATTTTTTATGACTTTCCTATGTTTCTTATGAATTTTGTCATTTTATAGTAAACAATCACATTTCATATCATAGTCGACACCAAACATGTGAAAAAAGTCAAAGAAAACTTCCCCATTCAGCTGCACACATACGATTGTCTGAAAAACCGCTTTCCCTTGCTCGTAGAGCGCTGAGAGTTGCGGAATCGCATTTTCAGCGCCAGAGAAGCACAATGCAGAGAGCACACTGCACCGAGGCAGGAAACGAGCCAGTTCGATGAAAAATGATGAAAGTTGATTTTGTTATGTGAATTTTCAAGAAATATCACTGTTTTCATGTTTCTAATCAATTTTTGCACTCTGATGAAAAAAATCATATTTCATATCAAAAATCATATTTTTCATGACTTTCCTACGTTTCTTATGAATTTTGTCATTTTATAGTAAACAATCACATTTCATATCATAGTCGACCCCAAACGTGAAAAAAGTCAAAGAAAACTGCGCCTATCAGCTGCATACATACGTTTGTCTGAAAAACCGCTTTCCCTTGCTCGTAGAGCGCTGAGACTTGCGGAATCGCATTTTAATCGCCAGAGAAGCACAATGCAGAGAGCACACTGCACCGAGGCAGGAAACGAGCCACTTCGATGAAAAATGATGAAAGTTGATTTTGTTAAGTGACTTTTCAAGAAATATCACTGTTTTCATGTATCTCATGAATTTTTGTACGTTGATGAAAAAAGTCATATTTCATATCAGAGTTCATATTATTTATGACTTTCCTATGTTTCTTATGAATTTTGTCATTTTATAGTAAACAATCACATTTCATATCATAGTCGACCCCAAACGTGAAAAAAGTCAAAGAAAACTTCCCCGTTCAGCTGCACACATACGATTGTCTGAAAAACCGCTTTCCCTTGCTCGTAGAGCGCTGAGAGTTGCGGAATCGCATTTTCAGCGCCAGAGAAGCACAATGCAGAGAGCACACTGCACCGAGGCAGGAAACGTGCCAGTTCGATGAAAAATGATGAAAGTTGATTTTGTTATGTGAATTTTCAAGAAATATCACTGTTTTCATGTTTCTAATCAATTTTTGCACTCTGATGAAAAAAATCATATTTCATATCAAAGTTCATATTTTTTATGACTTTCCTATGTTTCTTATGAATTTTGTCATTTTATAGTAAACAATCACATTTCATATCATAGTCGACCCCAAACGTGAAAAAAGTCAAAGAAAACTTCCCCATTCAGCTGCACACATACTTTTCGCTGAAAAACCGCTTTCCCTTGCTCGTAGAGCGCTGAGAGTTGCGGAATCACATTTTCAGCGCCAGAGAAGCACAATGCAGAGAGCACACTGCACCGAGGCAGGAAACGAGCCAGTTCGATGAAAAATGATGAAAGTTGATTTTGTTATGTGAATTTTCAAGAAATATCACTGTTTTCATGTTTCTAATCAATTTTTGCACTCTGATGAAAAAAATCATATTTCATATCAAAGTTCATATTTTTTATGACTTTCCTATGTTTCTTATGAATTTTGTCATTTTATAGTAAACAATCACATTTCATATCATAGTCGACCCCAAACGTGAAAAAAGTCAAAGAAAACTTCCCCGTTCAGCTGCACACATACGATTGTCTGAAAAACCGCTTTCCCTTGCTCGTAGAGCGCTGAGACTTGCGGAATCGCATTTTCAGCGCCAGAGAAGCACAATGCAGAGAGCACACTGCGCCGAGGCAGGAAACGAGCCAGTTCGATGAAAAATGATGAAAGTTGATTTTGTTAAGTGAATTTTCAAGAAATATCACTGTTTTCATGTTTCTAATCAATTTTTGCACTTTGATGAAAAAAATCATATTTCATATCAAAGTTCATATTTTTTATGACTTTCCTATGTTTCTTATGAATTTTGTCATTTTATAGTAAACAATCACATTTCATATCATAGTCGACCCCAAACATGTGAAAAAAGTCAAAGAAAACTGCCCCATTCAGCTGCACACATACTTTTCGCTGAAAAACCGCTTTCCCTTGCTCGTAGAGCGCTGAGACTTGCGGAATCGCATTTTCAGCGCCAGAGAAGCACAATGCAGAGAGCACACTACTCCGAGACAGGAAACGAGCCAGTTCGATGAAAAATGATGAAAGTTGATTTTGTTATGTGAATTTTCAAGAAATATCACTGTTTTCATGTTTCTAATCAATTTTTGCACTCTGATGAAAAAAATCATATTTCATATCAAAAATCATATTTTTTATGACTTTCCTATGTTTCTTATGAATTTTGTCATTTTATAGTAAACAATCACATTTCATATCATAGTCGACCCCAAACGTGAAAAAAGTCAAAGAAAACTTCCCCATTCAGCTGCACACATACGATTGTCTGAAAAACCGCTTTCCCTTGCTCGTAGAGCGCTGAGAGTTGCGGAATCGCATTTTCAGCGCCAGAGAAGCACAATGCAGAGAGCACACTGCACCGAGACAGGAAACGAGCCAGTTCGATGAAAAATGATGAAAGTTGATTTTGTTATGTGAATTTTCAAGAAATATCACTGTTTTCATGTTTCTAATCAATTTTTGCACTCTGATGAAAAAAATCATATTTCATATCAAAAATCATATTTTTCATGACTTTCCTATGTTTCTTATGAATTTTGTAATTTTATAGTAAACAATCACATTTCATATCATAGTCGACCCCAAACGTGAAAAAAGTCAAAGAAAACTGCGCCTATCAGCTGCATACATACGTTTGTCTGAAAAACCGCTTTCCCTTGCTCGTAGAGCGCTGAGACTTGCGGAATCGCATTTTCAGCGCCAGAGAAGCACAATGGAAAGAGTACACTGCGCCGAGGCAGGAAACGAGCCAGTTCGATGAAAAATGATGAAAGTTGATTTTGTTAAGTGAATTTTCAAGAAATATCACTGTTTTCATGTTTCTAATCAATTTTTGCACTTTGATGAAAAAAGTCATATTTCATATCAAAGTTCATATTTTTTATGACTTTCCTATGTTTCTTATGAATTTTGTCATTTTATAGTAAACAATCACATTTCATATCATAGTCGACCCCAAACATGTGAAAAAAGTCAAAGAAAACTGCCCCATTCAGCTGCACACATACTTTTCGCTGAAAAACCGCTTTCCCTTGCTCGTAGAGCGCTGAGAGTTGCGGAATCGCATTTTCAGCGCCAGAGAAGCACAATGCAGAGAGCACACTGCACCGAGGCAGGAAACGAGCCAGTTCGATGAAAAATGATGAAAGTTGATTTTGTTATGTGAATTTTCAAGAAATATCACTGTTTTCATTTTTCTAATCAATTTTTGAACTCTGATGAAAAAAATCATATTTCATATCAAAAATCATATTTTTTATGACTTTCCTATGTTTCTTATGAATTTTGTCATTTTATAGTAAACAATCACATTTCATATCATAGTCGAACCCAAACATGTGAAAAAAGTCAAATAAAACTTCCCCATTCAGCTGCACACCCACGATTGTCTGAAAAACCGCTTTCCCTTGCTCGTAGAGCGCTGAGAGTTGCGGAATCGCATTTTCAGCGCCAGAGAAGCACAATGCAGAGAGCACACTGCACCGAGGCAGGAAACGAGCCAGTTCGATGAAAAATGATGAAAGTTGATTTTGTTATGTGAATTTTCAAGAAATATCACTGTTTTCATGTTTCTAATCAATTTTTGCACTCTGATGAAAAAAATCATATTTCATATCAAAGTTCATATTTTTTATGACTTTCCTGTTTCTTATGAATTTTGTCATTTTATAGTAAACAATCACATTTCATATCATAGTCGACCCCAAACGTGAAAAAAGTCAAAGAAAACTTCCCCATTCAGCTGCACACATACGATTGTCTGAAAAACCGCTTTCCCTTGCTCGTAGAGCGCTGAGACTTGCGGAATCGCATTTTCAGCGCCAGAGAAGCACAATGCAGAGAGCACACTGCTCCGAGACAGGAAACGAGCCAGTTCGATGAAAAAATGATGAAAGTTGATTTTGTTATGTGAATTTTCAAGAAATATCACTGTTTTCATGTTTCTAATCAATTTTTGCACTCTGATGAAAAAAATCATATTTCATATCAAAAATGATATTATTTATGACTTTCCTATGTTTCTTATGAATTTTGTCATTTTATAGTAAACAATCACATTTCATATCATAGTCGACCCCATACATGTGAAAAAAGTCAAAGAAAACTTCCCCATTCAGGTGCACACATACGATTGTCTGAAAAACCGCTTTCCCTTGCTCGTAGAGCGCTGAGACTTGCGGAATCGCATTTTCAGCGCCAGAGAAGCACAATGCAGAGAGCACACTGCGCCGAGGCAGGAAACGAGCCAGTTCGATGAAAAATGATTAAAGTTGATTTTGTTAAGTGAATTTTCAAGAAATATCACTGTTTTCATGTTTCTAATCAATTTTTGCACTTTGATGAAAAAAATCATATTTCATATCAAAGTTCATATTTTTTATGACTTTCCTATGTTTCTTATGAATTTTGTCATTTTATAGTAAACAATCACATTTCATATCATAGTCGACACCAAACATGTGAAAAAAGTCAAAGAAAACTTCCCCATTCAGCTGCACACATACGATTGTCTGAAAAACCGCTTTCCCTTGCTCGTAGAGCGCTGAGAGTTGCGGAATCGCATTTTCAGCGCCAGAGAAGCACAATGCAGAGAGCACACTGCACCGAGGCAGGAAACGAGCCAGTTCGATGAAAAATGATGACAGTTGATTTTGTTATGTGAATTTTCAAGAAATATCACCGTTTTCATGTTTCTAATCAATTTTTGCACTCTGATGAAAAAAATCATATTTCATATCAAAAATCATATTTTTCATGACTTTCCTACGTTTCTTATGAATTTTGTCATTTTATAGTAAACAATCACATTTCATATCATAGTCGACCCCAAACGTGAAAAAAGTCAAAGAAAACTGCGCCTATCAGCTGCATACATACGTTTGTCTGAAAAACCGCTTTCCCTTGCTCGTAGAGCGCTGAGACTTGCGGAATCGCATTTTAATCGCCAGAGAAGCACAATGCAGAGAGCACACTGCACCGAGGCAGGAAACGAGCCACTTCGATGAAAAATGATGAAAGTTGATTTTGTTAAGTGACTTTTCAAGAAATATCACTGTTTTCATGTATCTCATGAATTTTTGTACGTTGATGAAAAAAGTCATATTTCATATCAGAGTTCATATTATTTATGACTTTCCTATGTTTCTTATGAATTTTGTCATTTTATAGTAAACAATCACATTTCATATCATAGTCGACCCCAAACGTGAAAAAAGTCAAAGAAAACTTCCCCGTTCAGCTGCACACATACGATTGTCTGAAAAACCGCTTTCCCTTGCTCGTAGAGCGCTGAGAGTTGCGGAATCGCATTTTCAGCGCCAGAGAAGCACAATGCAGAGAGCACACTGCACCGAGGCAGGAAACGAGCCACTTCGATGAAAAATGATGAAAGTTGATTTTGTTAAGTGAATTTTCAAGAAATATCACTGTTTTCATGTTTCTAATCAATTTTTGCACTTTGATGAAAAAAGTCATATTTCATATCAAAGTTCATATTTTTTATGACTTTCCTATGTTTCTTATGAATTTTGTCATTTTATAGTAAACAATCACATTTCATATCATAGTCGACCCCAAACATGTGAAAAAAGTCAAAGAAAACTGCCCCATTCAGCTGCACACATACTTTTCGCTGAAAAACCGCTTTCCCTTGCTCGTAGAGCGCTGAGAGTTGCGGAATCGCATTTTCAGCGCCAGAGAAGCACAATGCAGAGAGCACACTGCACCGAGACAGGAAACGAGCCAGTTCGATGAAAAATGATGAAAGTTGATTTTGTTATGTGAATTTTCAAGAAATATCACTGTTTTCATGTTTCAAATCAATTTTTGCACTCTGATGAAAAAAATCATATTTCATATCAAAAATCATATTTTTTATGACTTTCCTATGTTTCTTATGAATTTTGTCATTTTATAGTAAACAATCACATTTCATATCATAGTCGACCCCAAACGTGAAAAAAGTCAAAGAAAACTTCCCCATTCAGCTGCACACATACGATTGTCTGAAAAACCGCTTTCCCTTGCTCGTAGAGCGCTGAGAGTTGCGGAATCGCATTTTCAGCGCCAGAGAAGCACAATGCAGAGAGCACACTGCACCGAGGCAGGAAACGAGCCACTTCGATGAAAAATGATGAAAGTTGATTTTGTTAAGTGAATTTTCAAGAAATATCACTGTTTTCATGTTTCTAATCAATTTTTGCACTTTGATGAAAAAAGTCATATTTCATATCAAAGTTCATATTTTTTATGACTTTCCTATGTTTCTTATGAATTTTGTCATTTTATAGTAAACAATCACATTTCATATCATTGTCGACCCCAAACATGTGAAAAAAGTCAAAGAAAACTGCCCCATTCAGCTGCATACATACTTTTCGCTGAAAAACCGCTTTCCCTTGCTCGTAGAGCGCTGAGACTTGCGGAATCGCATTTTCAGCGCCAGAGAAGCACAATGCAGAGAGCACACTGCACCGAGACAGGAAACGAGCCAGTTCGATGAAAAATGATGAAAGTTGATTTTGTTATGTGAATTTTCAAGAAATATCACTGTTTTCATGTTTCTAATCAATTTTTGCACTCTGATGAAAAAAATCATATTTCATATCAAAAATCATATTTTTTATGACTTTCCTATGTTTCTTATGAATTTTGTCATTTTATAGTAAACAATCACATTTCATATCATAGTCGACCCCAAACGTGAAAAAAGTCAAAGAAAACTTCCCCATTCAGCTGCACACATACGATTGTCTGAAAAACCGCTTTCCCTTGCTCGTAGAGCGCTGAGACTTGCGGAATCGCATTTTCAGCGCCAGAGAAGCACAATGCAGAGAGCACACTGCACCGAGGCAGGAAACGAGCCAGTTCGATGAAAAATGATGAAAGTTGATTTTGTTATGTGAATTTTCAAGAAATATCACTGTTTTCATGTTTCTAATCAATTTTTGCACTCTGATGAAAAAAATCATATTTCATATCAAAAATCATATTTTTCATGACTTTCCTATGTTTCTTATGAATTTTGTCATTTTATAGTAAACAATCACATTTCATATCATAGTCGACCCCAAACATGTGAAAAAAGTCAAAGAAAACTGCGCCTATCAGCTGCATACATACGTTTGTCTGAAAAACCGCTTTCCCTTGCTCGTAGAGCGCTGAGAGTTGCGGAATCGCATTTTCAGCGCCAGAGAAGCACAATGCAGAGAGCACACTGCGCCGAGGCAGGAAACGAGCCAGTTCGATGAAAAATGATGAAAGTTGATTTTGTTAAGTGAATTTTCAAGAAATATCACTGTTTTCATGTTTCTAATCAATTTTTGCACTTTGATGAAAAAAGTCATATTTCATATCAAAGTTCATATTTTTTATGACTTTCCTATGTTTCTTATGAATTTTGTCATTTTATAGTAAACAATCACATTTCATATCATAGTCGACCCCAAACATGTGAAAAAAGTCAAAGAAAACTGCCCCATTCAGCTGCACACATACTTTTCGCTGAAAAACCGCTTTCCCTTGCTCGTAGAGCGCTGAGAGTTGCGGAATCGCATTTTCAGCGCCAGAGAAGCACAATGCAGAGAGCACACTGCACCGAGGCAGGAAACGAGCCAGTTCGATGAAAAATGATGAAAGTTGATTTTGTTATGTGAATTTTCAAGAAATATCACTGTTTTCATGTTTCTAATCAATTTTTGCACTCTGATGAAAAAAATCATATTTCATATCAAAAATCATATTTTTTATGACTTTCCTATGTTTCTTATGAATTTTGTCATTTTATAGTAAACAATCACATTTCATATCATAGTCGAACCCAAACATGTGAAAAAAGTCAAAGAAAACTTCCCCATTCAGCTGCACACATACGATTGTCTGAAAAACCGCTTTCCCTTGCTCGTAGAGCGCTGAGAGTTGCGGAATCGCATTTTCAGCGCCAGAGAAGCACAATGCAGAGAGCACACTGCACCGAGGCAGGAAACGTGCCAGTTCGATGAAAAATGATGAAAGTTGATTTTGTTAAGTGAATTTTCAAGAAATATCACTGTTTTCATGTTTCTAATCAATTTTTGCACTCTGATGAAAAAAATCATATTTCATATCAAAGTTCATATTTTTTATGACTTTCCTATGTTTCTTATGAATTTTGTCATTTTATAGTAAACAATCACATTTCATATCATAGTCGACCCCAAACATGTGAAAAAAGTCAAAGAAAACTGCCCCATTCAGCTGCACACATACTTTTCGCTGTAAAACCGCTTTCCCTTGCTCGTAGAGCGCTGAGACTTGCGGAATCGCATTTTCAGCGCCAGAGAAGCACAATGCAGAGAGCACACTGCACCGAGGCAGGAAACGAGCCAGTTCGATGAAAAATGATGAAAGTTGATTTTGTTATGTGAATTTTCAAGAAATATCACTGTTTTCATGTTTCTAATCAATTTTTGCACTCTGATGAAAAAAATCATATTTCATATCAAAAATCATATTTTTTATGACTTTCCTATGTTTCTTATGAATTTTGTCATTTTATAGTAAACAATCACATTTCATATCATAGTCGACCCCATACATGTGAAAAAAGTCAAAGAAAACTTCCCCATTCAGCTGCACACATACGATTGTCTGAAAAACCGCTTTCCCTTGCTCGTAGAGCGCTGAGACTTGCGGAATCGCATTTTCAGCGCCAGAGAAGCACAATGCAGAGAGCACACTGCACCGAGGCAGGAAACGAGCCACTTCGAAGAAAAATGATGAGAGTTGATTTTGTTAAGTGACTTTTCAAGAAATATCACTGTTTTCATGTATCTCATGAATTTTTTTACGTTGATGAAAAAAATCATTTCATATCAGAGTTCATATTATTTATGACTTTCCTATGTTTCTTATGAATTTTGTCATTTTATAGTAAACAATCACATTTCATATCATAGTCGACCCCATACATGTGAAAAAAGTCAAAGAAAACTTCCCCATTCAGCTGCACACATACGATTGTCTGAAAAACCGCTTTCTCTTGCTCGTAGAGCGCTGAGACTTGCGGAATCGCATTTTCAGCGCCAGAGAAGCACAATGCAGAGAGCACACTGCACCGAGACAGGAAACGAGCCAGTTCGATGAAAAATGATGAAAGTTGATTTTGTTATGTGAATTTTCAAGAAATATCACTGTTTTCATGTTTCTAATCAATTTTTGCACTCTGATGAAAAAAATCATATTTCATATCAAAAATCATATTTTTTATGACTTTCCTATGTTTCTTATGAATTTTGTCATTTTATAGTAAACAATCACATTTCATATCATAGTCGACCCCATACATGTGAAAAAAGTCAAAGAAAACTTCCCCATTCAGCTGCACACATACGATTGTCTGAAAAACCGCTTTCCCTTGCTCGTAGAGCGCTGAGACTTGCGGAATCGCATTTTCAGCGCCAGAGAAGCACAATGCAGAGAGCACACTGCACCGAGGCAGGAAACGAGCCACTTCGATGAAAAATGATGAAAGTTGATTTTGTTAAGTGACTTTTCAAGAAATATCACTGTTTTCATGTATCTCATGAATTTTTTTACGTTGATGAAAAATATCATATTTCATATCAGAGTACATATTATTTATGACTTTCCTATGTTTCTTATGAATTTTGTCATTTTATAGTAAACAATCACATTTCATATCATAGTCGAACCCAAACATGTGAAAAAAGTCAAATAAAACTTCCCCATTCAGCTGCACACATACGATTGTCTGAAAAACCGCTTTCCCTTGCTCGTAGAGCGCTGAGAGTTGCGGAATCGCATTTTCAGCGCCAGAGAAGCACAATGCAGAGAGCACACTGCACCGAGGCAGGAAACGAGCCAGTTCGATGAAAAATGATGAAAGTTGATTTTGTTAAGTGAATTTTCAAGAAATATCACTGTTTTCATGTTTCTAATCAATTTTTGCACTTTGATGAAAAAAGTCATATTTCATATCAAAGTTCATATTTTTTATGACTTTCCTATGTTTCTTATGAATTTTGTCATTTTATAGTAAACAATCACATTTCATATCATAGTCGACCCCAAACATGTGAAAAAAGTCAAAGAAAACTTCCCCATTCAGCTGCACACATACTTTTCGCTGAAAAACCGCTTTCCCTTGCTCGTAGAGCGCTGAGAGTTGCGGAATCGCATTTTCAGCGCCAGAGAAGCACAATGCAGAGAGCACACTGCACCGAGACAGGAAACGAGCCAGTTCGATGAAAAATGATGAAAGTTGATTTTGTTATGTGAATTTTCAAGAAATATCACTGTTTTCATGTTTCTAATCAATTTTTGCACTCTGATGAAAAAAATCATATTTCATATCAAAAATCATATTTTTTATGACTTTCCTATGTTTCTTATGAATTTTGTCATTTTATAGTAAACAATCACATTTCATATCATAGTCGACCACCAAACATGTGAAAAAAGTCAAAGAAAACTTCCCCATTCAGCTGCACACATACTTTTCGCTGAAAAACCGCTTTCCCTTGCTCGTAGAGCGCTGAGAGTTGCGGAATCGCATTTTCAGCGCCAGAGAAGCACAATGCAGAGAGCACACTGCACCGAGGCAGGAAACGAGCCAGTTCGATGAAAAATGATGAAAGTTGATTTTGTTAAGTGAATTTTCAAGAAATATCACTGTTTTCATGTTTCTAATCAATTTTTGCACTTTGATGAAAAAAATCATATTTCATATCAAAGTTCATATTTTTTATGACTTTCCTATGTTTCTTATGAATTTTGTCATTTTATAGTAAACAATCACATTTCATATCATAGTCGAACCCAAACATGTGAAAAAAGTCAAATAAAACTTCCCCATTCAGCTGCACACATACGATTGTCTGAAAAACCGCTTTCCCTTGCTCGTAGAGCGCTGAGAGTTGCGGAATCGCGTTTTCAGCGCCAGAGAAGCACAATGCAGAGAGCACACTGCGCGAAGGCAGGAAACGAGCCAGTTCGATGAAAAATGATGAAAGTTGATTTTGTTAAGTGAATTTTCAAGAAATATCACTGTTTTCATGTTTCTAATCAATTTTTGCACTTTGATGAAAAAAATTATATTTCATATCAAAGTTCATATTTTTTATGACTTTCCTATCTTTCTTATGAAATTTGTCATTTTATAGTAAACAATCACATTTCATATCATAGTCGACCCCAAACATGTGAAAAAAGTCAAAGAAAACTGCCCCATTCAGCTGCACACATACTTTTCGCTGTAAAACCGCTTTCCCTTGCTCGTAGAGCGCTGAGAGTTGCGGAATCGCATTTTCAGCGCCAGAGAAGCACAATGCAGAGAGCACACTGCACCGAGGCAGGAAACGAGCCACTTCGATGAAAAATGATGAAAGTTGATTTTGTTATGTGAATTTTCAAGAAATATCACTGTTTTCATGTTTCTAATCAATTTTTGCACTCTGATGAAAAAAATCATATTTCATATCAAAAATCATATTTTTTATGACTTTCCTATGTTTCTTATGAATTTTGTCATTTTATAGTAAACAATCACATTTCATATCATAGTCGACCCCATACATGTGAAAAAAGTCAAAGAAAACTTCCCCATTCAGCTGCACACATACGATTGTCTGAAAAACCGCTTTCCCTTGCTCGTAGAGCGCTGAGACTTGCGGAATCGCATTTTCAGCGCCAGAGAAGCACAATGCAGAGAGCACACTGCACCGAGGCAGGAAACGAGCCAGTTCGATGAAAAATGATGAAAGTTGATTTTGTTATGTGAATTTTCAAGAAATATCACTGTTTTCATGTTTCTAATCAATTTTTGCACTCTGATGAAAAAAGTCATATTTCATATCAAAGTTCATATTTTTTATGACTTTCCTATGTTTCTTATGAATTTTGTCATTTTATAGTAAACAATCACATTTCATATCATAGTCGACCCCAAACTTGTGAAAAAAGTCAAAGAAAACTGCCCCATTCAGCTGCACACATACTTTTCGCTGAAAAACCGCTTTCCCTTGCTCGTAGAGCGCTGAGAGTTGCGGAATCGCATTTTCAGCGCCAGAGAAGCACAATGCAGAGAGCACACTGCACCGAGGCAGGAAACGAGCCAGTTCGATGAAAAATGATGAAAGTTGATTTTGTTATGTGAATTTTCAAGAAATATCACTGTTTTCATGTTTCTAATCAATTTTTGAACTCTGATGAAAAAAATCATATTTCATATCAAAAATCATATTTTTTATGACTTTCCTATGTTTCTTATGAATTTTGTCATTTTATAGTAAACAATCACATTTCATATCATAGTCGAACCCAAACATGTGAAAAAAGTCAAATAAAACTTCCCCATTCAGCTGCACACCCACGATTGTCTGAAAAACCGCTTTCCCTTGCTCGTAGAGCGCTGAGAGTTGCGGAATCGCATTTTCAGCGCCAGAGAAGCACAATGCAGAGAGCACACTGCGCCGAGGCAGGAAACGAGCCAGTTCGATGAAAAATGATGAAAGTTGATTTTGTTAAGTGAATTTTCAAGAAATATCACTGTTTTCATGTTTCTAATCAATTTTTGCACTTTGATGAAAAAAATCATATTTCATATCAAAGTTCATATTTTTTATGACTTTCCTATGTTTCTTATGAATTTTGTCATTTTATAGTAAACAATCACATTTCATATCATAGTCGACCCCAAACATGTGAAAAAAGTCAAAGAAAACTTCCCCATTCAGCTGCACACATACGATTGTCTGAAAAACCGCTTTCCCTTGCTCGTAGAGCGCTGAGAGTTGCGGAATCGCATTTTCAGCGCCAGAGAAGCACAATGCAGAGAGCACACTGCACCGAGGCAGGAAACGAGCCAGTTCGATGAAAAATGATGACAGTTGATTTTGTTATGTGAATTTTCAAGAAATATCACCGTTTTCATGTTTCTAATCAATTTTTGCACTCTGATGAAAAAAATCATATTTCATATCAAAAATCATATTTTTTATGACTTTCCTATGTTTCTTATGAATTTTGTCATTTTATAGTAAACAATCACATTTCATATCATAGTCGAACCCAAACATGTGAAAAAAGTCAAATAAAACTTCCCCATTCAGCTGCACACCCACGATTGTCTGAAAAACCGCTTTCCCTTGCTCGTAGAGCGCTGAGAGTTGCGGAATCGCATTTTCAGCGCCAGAGAAGCACAATGCAGAGAGCACACTGCACCGAGGCAGGAAACGAGCCAGTTCGTTGAAAAATGATGAAAGTTGATTTTGTTATGTGAATTTTCAAGAAATATCACTGTTTTCATGTTTCTAATCAATTTTTGCACTCTGATGAAAAAAATCATATTTCATATCAAAGTTCATATTTTTTATGACTTTCCTGTTTCTTATGAATTTTGTCATTTTATAGTAAACAATCACATTTCATATCATAGTCGAACCCAAACATGTGAAAAAAGTCAAATAAAACTTCCCCATTCAGCTGCACACCCACGATTGTCTGAAAAACCGCTTTCCCTTGCTCGTAGAGCGCTGAGAGTTGCGGAATCGCATTTTCAGCGCCAGAGAAGCACAATGCAGAGAGCACACTGCACCGAGGCAGGAAACGAGCCAGTTCGATGAAAAATGATTAAAGTTGATTTTGTTAAGTGAATTTTCAAGAAATATCACTGTTTTCATGTTTCTAATCAATTTTTGCACTTTGATGAAAAAAATCATATTTCATATCAAAGTTCATATTTTTTATGACTTTCCTATGTTTCTTATGAATTTTGTCATTTTATAGTAAACAATCACATTTCATATCATAGTCGACACCAAACATGTGAAAAAAGTCAAAGAAAACTTCCCCATTCAGCTGCACACATACGATTGTCTGAAAAACCGCTTTCCCTTGCTCGTAGAGCGCTGGGAGTTGCGGAATCGCATTTTCAGCGCCAGAGAAGCACAATGCAGAGAGCACACTGCACCGAGGCAGGAAACGAGCCAGTTCGATGAAAAATGATGAAAGTTGATTTTGTTATGTGAATTTTCAAGAAATATCACCGTTTTCATGTTTCTAATCAATTTTTGCACTCTGATGAAAAAAATCATATTTCATATCAAAAATCATATTTTTCATGACTTTCCTACGTTTCTTATGAATTTTGTCATTTTATAGTAAACAATCACATTTCATATCATAGTCGACCCCAAACGTGAAAAAAGTCAAAGAAAACTGCGCCTATCAGCTGCATACATACGTTTGTCTGAAAAACCGCTTTCCCTTGCTCGTAGAGCGCTGAGACTTGCGGAATCGCATTTTAATCGCCAGAGAAGCACAATGCAGAGAGCACACTGCACCGAGGTAGGAAACGAGCCACTTCGATGAAAAATGATGAAAGTTGATTTTGTTAAGTGACTTTTCAAGAAATATCACTGTTTTCATGTATCTCATGAATTTTTGTACGTTGATGAAAAAAGTCATATTTCATATCAGAGTTCATATTATTTATGACTTTCCTATGTTTCTTATGAATTTTGTCATTTTATAGTAAACAATCACATTTCATATCATAGTCGACCCCAAACGTGAAAAAAGTCAAAGAAAACTTCCCCGTTCAGCTGCACACATACGATTGTCTGAAAAACCGCTTTCCCTTGCTCGTAGAGCGCTGAGAGTTGCGGAATCGCATTTTCAGCGCCAGAGAAGCACAATGCAGAGAGCACACTGCACCGAGGCAGGAAACGAGCCACTTTGATGAAAAATGATGAAAGTTGATTTTGTTAAGTGAATTTTCAAGAAATATCACTGTTTTCATGTTTCTAATCAATTTTTGCACTTTGATGAAAAAAGTCATATTTCATATCAAAGTTCATATTTTTTATGACTTTCCTATGTTTCTTATGAATTTTGTCATTTTATAGTAAACAATCACATTTCATATCATAGTCGACCCCAAACATGTGAAAAAAGTCAAAGAAAACTGCCCCATTCAGCTGCACACATACTTTTCGCTGAAAAACCGCTTTCCCTTGCTCGTAGAGCGCTGAGACTTGCGGAATCGCATTTTCAGCGCCAGAGAAGCACAATGCAGAGAGCACACTGCACCGAGACAGGAAACGAGCCAGTTCGATGAAAAATGATGAAAGTTGATTTTGTTATGTGAATTTTCAAGAAATATCACTGTTTTCATGTTTCAAATCAATTTTTGCACTCTGATGAAAAAAATCATATTTCATATCAAAAATCATATTTTTTATGACTTTCCTATGTTTCTTATGAATTTTGTCATTTTATAGTAAACAATCACATTTCATATCATAGTCGACCCCAAACGTGAAAAAAGTCAAAGAAAACTTCCCCATTCAGCTGCACACATACGATTGTCTGAAAAACCGCTTTCCCTTGCTCGTAGAGCGCTGAGAGTTGCGGAATCGCATTTTCAGCGCCAGAGAAGCACAATGCAGAGAGCACACTGCACCGAGGCAGGAAACGAGCCACTTCGATGAAAAATGATGAAAGTTGATTTTGTTAAGTGAATTTTCAAGAAATATCACTGTTTTCATGTTTCTAATCAATTTTTGCACTTTGATGAAAAAAATCATATTTCATATCAAAGTTCATATTTTTTATGACTTTCCTATGTTTCTTATGAATTTTGTCATTTTATAGTAAACAATCACATTTCATATCATAGTCGACCCCAAACATGTGAAAAAAGTCAAAGAAAACTGCCCCATGCAGCTGCACACATACTTTTCGCTGAAAAACCGCTTTCCCTTGCTCGTAGAGCGCTGAGAGTTGCGGAATCGCATTTTCAGCGCCAGAGAAGCACAATGCAGAGAGCACACTGCACCGAGACAGGAAACGAGCCAGTTCGATGAAAAATGATGAAAGTTGATTTTGTTATGTGAATTTTCAAGAAATATCACTGTTTTCATGTTTCTAATCAATTTTTGCACTCTGATGAAAAAAATCATATTTCATATCAAAAATCATATTTTTTATGACTTTCCTATGTTTCTTATGAATTTTGTCATTTTATAGTAAACAATCACATTTCATATCATAGTCGACCACCAAACATGTGAAAAAAGTCAAAGAAAACTGCCCCATTCAGCTGCACACATACTTTTCGCTGAAAAACCGCTTTCCCTTGCTCGTAGAGCGCTGAGACTTGCGGAATCGCATTTTCAGCGCCAGAGAAGCACAATGCAGAGAGCACACTGCACCGAGGCAGGAAACGAGCCAGTTCGATGAAAAATGATGAAAGTTGATTTTGTTATGTGAATTTTCAAGAAATATCACTGTTTTCATGTTTCTAATCAATTTTTGCACTCTGATGAAAAAAATCATATTTCGTATCAAAAATCATATTTTTTATGACTTTCCTATGTTTCTTATGAATTTTGTCATTTTATAGTAAACAATCACATTTCATATCATAGTCGACCCCTAACATGTGAAAAAAGTCAAATAAATCTTCCCCATTCAGCTGCACACACACGATTGTCTGAAAAACCGCTTTCCCTTGCTCGTAGAGCGCTGAGAGTTGCGGAATCGCGTTTTCAGCGCCAGAGAAGCACAATGCAGAGAGCACACTGCGCGAAGGCAGGAAACGAGCCAGTTCGATGAAAAATGATGAAAGTTGATTTTGTTAAGTGAATTTTCAAGAAATATCACTGTTTTCATGTTTCTAATCAATTTTTGCACTTTGATGAAAAAAATCATATTTCATATCAAAGTTCATATTTTTTATGACTTTCCTATCTTTCTTATGAATTTTGTCATTTTATAGTAAACAATCACATTTCATATCATAGTCGACCCCAAACGTGAAAAAAGTCAAAGAAAACTGCGCCTATCAGCTGCATACATACGTTTGTCTGAAAAACCGCTTTCCCTTGCTCGTAGAGCGCTGAGACTTGCGGAATCGCATTTTAATCGCCAGAGAAGCACAATGCAGAGAGCACACTGCACCGAGGCAGGAAACGAGCCACTTCGATGAAAAATGATGAAAGTTGATTTTGTTAAGTGACTTTTCAAGAAATATCACTGTTTTCATGTATCTCATGAATTTTTGTACGTTGATGAAAAAAGTCATATTTCATATCAGAGTTCATATTATTTATGACTTTCCTATGTTTCTTATGAATTTTGTCATTTTATAGTAAACAATCACATTTCATATCATAGTCGACCCCAAACGTGAAAAAAGTCAAAGAAAACTTCCCCGTTCAGCTGCACACATACGATTGTCTGAAAAACCGCTTTCCCTTGCTCGTAGAGCGCTGAGAGTTGCGGAATCGCATTTTCAGCGCCAGAGAAGCACAATGCAGAGAGCACACTGCACCGAGGCAGGAAACGAGCCACTTCGATGAAAAATGATGAAAGTTGATTTTGTTAAGTGAATTTTCAAGAAATATCACTGTTTTCATGTTTCTAATCAATTTTTGCACTTTGATGAAAAAAGTCATATTTCATATCAAAGTTCATATTTTTTATGACTTTCCTATGTTTCTTATGAATTTTGTCATTTTATAGTAAACAATCACATTTCATATCATAGTCGACCCCAAACATGTGAAAAAAGTCAAAGAAAACTGCCCCATTCAGCTGCACACATACTTTTCGCTGAAAAACCGCTTTCCCTTGCTCGTAGAGCGCTGAGAGTTGCGGAATCGCATTTTCAGCGCCAGAGAAGCACAATGCAGAGAGCACACTGCACCGAGACAGGAAACGAGCCAGTTCGATGAAAAATGATGAAAGTTGATTTTGTTATGTGAATTTTCAAGAAATATCACTGTTTTCATGTTTCAAATCAATTTTTGCACTCTGATGAAAAAAATCATATTTCATATCAAAAATCATATTTTTTATGACTTTCCTATGTTTCTTATGAATTTTGTCATTTTATAGTAAACAATCACATTTCATATCATAGTCGACCCCAAACGTGAAAAAAGTCAAAGAAAACTTCCCCATTCAGCTGCACACATACGATTGTCTGAAAAACCGCTTTCCCTTGCTCGTAGAGCGCTGAGAGTTGCGGAATCGCATTTTCAGCGCCAGAGAAGCACAATGCAGAGAGCACACTGCACCGAGGCAGGAAACGAGCCACTTCGATGAAAAATGATGAAAGTTGATTTTGTTAAGTGAATTTTCAAGAAATATCACTGTTTTCATGTTTCTAATCAATTTTTGCACTCTGATGAAAAAAATCATATTTCATATCAAAAATCATATTTTTTATGACTTTCCTATGTTTCTTATGAATTTTGTCATTTTATAGTAAACAATCACATTTCATATCATAGTCGACCCCATACATGTGAAAAAAGTCAAAGAAAACTTCCCCATTCAGCTGCACACATACGATTGTCTGAAAAACCGCTTTCCCTTGCTCGTAGAGCGCTGAGACTTGCGGAATCGCATTTTCAGCGCCAGAGAAGCACAATGCAGAGAGCACACTGCACCGAGGCAGGAAACGAGCCACTTCGAAGAAAAATGATGAAAGTTGATTTTGTTAAGTGACTTTTCAAGAAATATCACTGTTTTCATGTATCTCATGAATTTTTTTACGTTGATGAAAAAAATCATTTCATATCAGAGTTCATATTATTTATGACTTTCCTGTTTCTCATGAATTTTTTCATTTTATAGTAAACAATCACATTTCATATCATAGTCGACCCCATACATGTGAAAAAAGTCAAAGAAAACTTCCCCATTCAGCTGCACACATACGATTGTCTGAAAAACCGCTTTCTCTTGCTCGTAGAGCGCTGAGACTTGCGGAATCGCATTTTCAGCGCCAGAGAAGCACAATGCCGAGAGCACACTGCGCCGAGGCAGGAAACGTGCCAGTTCGATGAAAAATGATGAAAGTTGATTTTGTTAGGTGAATTTTCAAGAAATATCACTGTTTTCATGTTTCTAATCAATTTTTGCACTCTGATGAAAAAAATCATATTTCATATCAAAGTTCATATTTTTTATGACACTCCTATCTTTCTTATGAATTTTGTCATTTTATAGTAAACAATCACATTTCATATCATAGTCGACCCCAAACATGTGAAAAAAGTCAAAGAAAACTGCCCCATTCAGCTGCACACATACGATTGACTGAAAAACCGCTTTCCCTTGCTCGTAGAGCGCTGAGAGTTGCGGAATCGCATTTTCAGCGCCAGAGAAGCACAATGCAGAGAGCACACTGCACCGAGGCAGTAAACGAGCCAGTTCGATGAAAAATGATGAAAGTTGATTTTGTTAAGTGAATTTTTAAGAAATATCACTGTTTTCATGTTTCTAATCAATTTTTGCACTTTGATGAAAAAAATCATATTTCATATCAAAGTTCATATTTTTTATGACTTTCCTATCTTTCTTATGAATTTTGTCATTTTATAGTAAACAATCACATTTCATATCATAGTCGACCCCAAACATGTGAAAAAAGTCAAAGAAAACTGCCCCATTCAGCTGCACACATACTTTTCGCTGAAAAACCGCTTTCCCTTGCTCGTAGAGCGCTGAGAGTTGCGGAATCGCATTTTCAGCGCCAGAGAAGCACAATGCAGAGAGCACACTGCACCGAGGCAGGAAACGAGCCAGTTCGATGAAAAATGATGAAAGTTGATTTTGTTATGTGAATTTTCAAGAAATATCACTGTTTTCATGTTTCTAATCAATTTTTGCACTCTGATGAAAAAAATCATATTTCATATCAAAAATCATATTTTTTATGACTTTCCTATGTTTCTTATGAATTTTGTCATTTTATAGTAAACAATCACATTTCATATCATAGTCGACCCCATACATGTGAATAAAGTCAAAGAAAACTTCCCCATTCAGCTGCACACATACGATTGTCTGAAAAACCGCTTTCCCTTGCTCGTAGAGCGCTGAGACTTGCGGAATCGCATTTTCAGCGCCATAGAAGCACAATGCAGAGAGCACACTGCACCGAGGCAGGAAACGAGCCAGTTCGATGAAAAATGATGAAAGTTGATTTTGTTATGTGAATTTTCAAGAAATATCACTGTTTTCATGTTTCTAATCAATTTTTGCACTCTGATGAAAAAAATCATATTTCATATCAAAAATCATATTTTTTATGACTTTCCTATGTTTCTTATGAATTTTGTCATTTTATAGTAAACAATCACATTTCATATCATAGTCAACCCCAAACGCAAAAAAGTCAAAGAAAACTGCGCCTATCAGTTGAATACAAACGTTTTTCTGAAAAACCGCTTTCCCTTGCTCGTAGAGCGCTGAGAGTTGCGGAATCGCATTTTCAGCGCCAGAGAAGCAAAATGCAGAGAGCACACTGCGCCGAGGCAGGAAACGAGCCAGTTCGATGAAAAATGATGAAAGTTGATTTTGTTAAGTGAATTTTCAAGAAATATCACTGTTTTCATGTATCTTATGAATTTTTGTACGTTGATGAAACAAATCATATTTCATATCAAAATTCATATTTTTTATGACTTTCCTATGTTTCTTATGAATTTTGTCATTTTATAGTAAACAATCACATTTCATATCATAGTCGACCCCTAACATGTGAAAAAAGTCAAATAAATCTTCCCCATTCAGCTGCACACACACGATTGTCTGAAAAACCGCTTTCCCTTGCTCGTAGAGCGCTGAGAGTTGCGGAATCGCGTTTTCAGCGCCAGAGAAGCACAATGCAGAGAGCACACTGCGCGAAGGCAGGAAACGAGCCAGTTCGATGAAAAATGATGAAAGTTGATTTTGTTAAGTGAATTTTCAAGAAATATCACTGTTTTCATGTTTCTAATCAATTTTTGCACTTTGATGAAAAAAATCATATTTCATATAAAAGTTCATATTTTTTATGACTTTCCTATCTTTCTTATGAATTTTGTCATTTTATAGTAAACAATCACATTTCATATCATAGTCGACCCCAAACATGTGAAAAAAGTCAAAGAAAACTGCCCCATTCAGCTGCACACATACTTTTCGCTGTAAAACCGCTTTCCCTTGCTCGTAGAGCGCTGAGACTTGCGGAATCGCATTTTCAGCGCCAAAGAAGCACAATGTAGAGAGCACACTGCACCGAGGCAGGAAACGAGCCACTTCGAAGAAAAATGATGAAAGTTGATTTTGTTAAGTGACTTTTCAAGAAATATCACTGTTTTCATGTATCTCATGAATTTTTTTACGTTGATGAAAAAAATCATTTCATATCAGAGTTCATATTATTTATGACTTTCCTATGTTTCTTATGAATTTTGTCATTTTATAGTAAACAATCACATTTCATATCATAGTCGACCCCATACATGTGAAAAAAGTCAAAGAAAACTTCCCCATTCAGCTGCACACATACGATTGTCTGAAAAACCGCTTTCTCTTGCTCGTAGAGAGCTGAGACTTGCGGAATCGCATTTTCAGCGCCAGAGAAGCACAATGCCGAGAGCACACTGCGCCGAGGCAGGAAACGTGCCAGTTCGATGAAAAATGATGAAAGTTGATTTTGTTAGGTGAATTTTCAAGAAATATCACTGTTTTCATGTTTCTAATCAATTTTTGCACTCTGATGAAAAAAATCATATTTCATATCAAAAATCACATTATTTATGACTTTCCTATGTTTCTTATGAATTTTGTCATTTTATAGTAAACAATCACATTTCATATCATAGTCGACCCCATACATGAGAAAAAAGTCAAAGAAAACTTCCCCATTCAGGTGCACACATACGATTGTCTGAAAAACCGCTTTCCCTTGCTCGTAGAGCGCTGAGACTTGCGGAATCGCATTTTCAGCGCCAGAGAAGCACAATGCAGAGAGCACACTGCGCCGAGGCAGGAAACGAGCCAGTTCGATGAAAAATGATGAAAGTTGATTTTGTTAAGTGAATTTTCAAGAAATATCACTGTTTTCATGTTTCTAATCAATTTTTGCACTTTGATGAAAAAAATCATATTTCATATCAAAGTTCATATTTTTTATGACTTTCCTATGTTTCTTATGAATTTTGTCATTTTATAGTAAACAATCACATTTCATATCATAGTCGACCCCAAACATGTGAAAAAAGTCAAAGAAAACTTCCCCATTCAGCTGCACACATACGATTGTCTGAAAAACCGCTTTCCCTTGCTCGTAGAGCGCTGAGAGTTGCGGAATCGCATTTTCAGCGCCAGAGAAGCACAATGCAGAGAGCACACTGCACCGAGGCAGGAAACGAGCCAGTTCGATGAAAAATGATGACAGTTGATTTTGTTATGTGAATTTTCAAGAAATATCACCGTTTTCATGTTTCTAATCAATTTTTGCACTCTGATGAAAAAAATCATATTTCATATCAAAAATCATATTTTTCATGACTTTCCTACGTTTCTTATGAATTTTGTCATTTTATAGTAAACAATCACATTTCATATCATAGTCGACCCCAAACGTGAAAAAAGTCAAAGAAAACTGCGCCTATCAGCTGCATACATACGTTTGTCTGAAAAACCGCTTTCCCTTGCTCGTAGAGCGCTGAGACTTGCGGAATCGCATTTTAATCGCCAGAGAAGCACAATGGAGAGAGTACACTGCGCCGAGGCAGGAAACGAGCCAGTTCGATGAAAAATGATGAAAGTTGATTTTGTTAAGTGAATTTTCAAGAAATATCACTGTTTTCATGTTTCTAATCAATTTTTGCACTTTGATGAAAAAAATCATATTTCATATCAAAGTTCATATTTTTTATGACTTTCCCATGTTTCTTATGAATTTTGTCATTTTATAGTAAACAATCACATTTCATATCATAGTCGACCCCAAACATGTGAAAAAAGTCAAAGAAAACTGCCCCATTCAGCTGCACACATACTTTTCGCTGAAAAACCGCTTTCCCTTGCTCGTAGAGCGCTGAGACTTGCGGAATCGCATTTTCAGCGCCAGAGAAGCACAATGCAGAGAGCACACTGCACCGAGGCAGGAAACGAGCCAGTTCGATGAAAAATGATGAAAGTTGATTTTGTTATGTGAATTTTCAAGAAATATCACTGTTTTCATGTTTCTAATCAATTTTTGCACTCTGATGAAAAAAATCATATTTCGTATCAAAAATCATATTTTTTATGACTTTCCTATGTTTCTTATGAATTTTGTCATTTTATAGTAAACAATCACATTTCATATCATAGTCGACCCCTAACATGTGAAAAAAGTCAAATAAATCTTCCCCATTCAGCTGCACACACACGATTGTCTGAAAAACCGCTTTCCCTTGCTCGTAGAGCGCTGAGAGTTGCGGAATCGCGTTTTCAGCGCCAGAGAAGTACAATGCAGAGAGCACACTGCGCGAAGGCAGGAAACGAGCCAGTTCGATGAAAAATGATGAAAGTTGATTTTGTTAAGTGAATTTTCAAGAAATATCACTGTTTTCATGTTTCAAATCAATTTTTGCACTTTGATGAAAAAAATCATATTTCATATCAAAGTTCATATTTTTTATGACATTCCTATCTTTCTTATGAATTTTGTCATTTTATAGTAAACAATCACATTTCATATCATAGTCGACCCCAAACATGTGAAAAAAGTCAAAGAAAACTGCCCCATTCAGCTGAACACATACTTTTCGCTGTAAAACCGCTTTCCCTTGCTCGTAGAGCGCTGAGACTTGCGGAATCGCATTTTCAGCGCCAAAGAAGCACAATGCAGAGAGCACACTGCACCGAGGCAGGAAACGAGCCAGTTCGATGAAAAATGATGAAAGTTGATTTTGTTATGTGAATTTTCAAGAAATATCACTGTTTTCATGTTTCTAATCAATTTTTGCACTCTGATGAAAAAAATCATATTTCATATCAAAAATCATATTTTTTATGACTTTCCTATGTTTCTTATGAATTTTGTCATTTTATAGTAAACAATCACATTTCATATCATAGTCGACCCCATACATGTGAAAAAAGTCAAAGAAAACTTCCCCATTCAGCTGCACACATACGATTGTCTGAAAAACCGCTTTCCCTTGCTCGTAGAGCGCTGAGACTTGCGGAATCGCATTTTCAGCGCCAGAGAAGCACAATGCAGAGAGCACACTGCACCGAGGCAGGAAACGAGCCACTTCGAAGAAAAATGATGAAAGTTGATTTTGTTAAGTGACTTTTCAAGAAATATCACTGTTTTCATGTATCTCATGAATTTTTTTACGTTGATGAAAAAAATCATTTCATATCAGAGTTCATATTATTTATGACTTTCCTATGTTTCTTATGAATTTTGTCATTTTATAGTAAACAATCACATTTCATATCATAGTCGACCCCATACATGTGAAAAAAGTCAAAGAAAACTTCCCCATTCAGCTGCACACATACGATTGTCTGAAAAACCGCTTTCTCTTGCTCGTAGAGCGCTGAGACTTGCGGAATCGCATTTTCAGCGCCAGAGAAGCACAATGCCGAGAGCACACTGCGCCGAGGCAGGAAACGTGCCAGTTCGATGAAAAATGATGAAAGTTGATTTTGTTAGGTGAATTTTCAAGAAATATCACTGTTTTCATGTTTCTAATCAATTTTTGCACTTTGATGAAAAAAATCATATTTCATATAAAAGTTCATATTTTTTATGACTTTCCTATCTTTCTTATGAATTTTGTCATTTTATAGTAAACAATCACATTTCATATCATAGTCGACCCCAAACATGTGAAAAAAGTCAAAGAAAACTGCCCCATTCAGCTGCACACATACTTTTCGCTGTAAAACCGCTTTCCCTTGCTCGTAGAGCGCTGAGACTTGCGGAATCGCATTTTCAGCGCCAAAGAAGCACAATGTAGAGAGCACACTGCACCGAGGCAGGAAACGAGCCACTTCGAAGAAAAATGATGAAAGTTGATTTTGTTAAGTGACTTTTCAAGAAATATCACTGTTTTCATGTATCTCATGAATTTTTTTACGTTGATGAAAAAAATCATTTCATATCAGAGTTCATATTATTTATGACTTTCCTATGTTTCTTATGAATTTTGTCATTTTATAGTAAACAATCACATTTCATATCATAGTCGACCCCATACATGTGAAAAAAGTCAAAGAAAACTTCCCCATTCAGCTGCACACATACGATTGTCTGAAAAACCGCTTTCCCTTGCTCGTAGAGCGCTGAGACTTGCGGAATCGCATTTTCAGCGCCAGAGAAGCACAATGCAGAGAGCACACTGCACCGAGGCAGGAAACGAGCCACTTCGAAGAAAAATGATGAAAGTTGATTTTGTTAAGTGACTTTTCAAGAAATATCACTGTTTTCATGTATCTCATGAATTTTTTTACGTTGATGAAAAAAATCATTTCATATCAGAGTTCATATTATTTATGACTTTCCTATGTTTCTTATGAATTTTGTCATTTTATAGTAAACAATCACATTTCATATCATAGTCGACCCCATACATGTGAAAAAAGTCAAAGAAAACTTCCCCATTCAGCTGCACACATACGATTGTCTGAAAAACCGCTTTCTCTTGCTCGTAGAGCGCTGAGACTTGCGGAATCGCATTTTCAGCGCCAGAGAAGCACAATGCCGAGAGCACACTGCGCCGAGGCAGGAAACGTGCCAGTTCGATGAAAAATGATGAAAGTTGATTTTGTTAGGTGAATTTTCAAGAAATATCACTGTTTTCATGTTTCTAATCAATTTTTGCACTCTGATGAAAAAAATCATATTTCATATCAAAGTTCATATTTTTTATGACACTCCTATCTTTCTTATGAATTTTGTCATTTTATAGTAAACAATCACATTTCATATCATAGTCGACCCCAAACGTGAAAAAAGTCAAAGAAAACTGCCCCATTCAGCTGCACACATACGTTTGTCTGAAAAACCGCTTTCCCTTGCTCGTAGAGCGCTGAGACTTGCGGAATCGCATTTTCAGCGCCAGAGAAGCACAATGGAAAGAGTACACTGCGCCGAGGCAGGAAACGAGGCAGTTCGATGAAAAATGATGAAAGTTGATTTTGTTAAGTGAATTTTCAAGAAATATCACTGTTTTCATGTTTCTAATCAATTTTTGCACTTTGATGAAAAAAGTCATATTTCATATCAAAGTTCATATTTTTTATGACTTTCCTATGTTTCTTATGAATTTTGTCATTTTATAGTAAACAATCACATTTCATATCATAGTCGACCCCAAACTTGTGAAAAAAGTCAAAGAAAACTGCCCCATTCAGCTGCACACATACTTTTCGCTGAAAAACCGCTTTCCCTTGCTCGTAGAGCGCTGAGAGTTGCGGAATCGCATTTTCAGCGCCAGAGAAGCACAATGCAGAGAGCACACTGCACCGAGGCAGGAAACGAGCCAGTTCGATGAAAAATGATGAAAGTTGATTTTGTTATGTGAATTTTCAAGAAATATCACTGTTTTCATGTTTCTAATCAATTTTTGAACTCTGATGAAAAAAATCATATTTCATATCAAAAATCATATTTTTTATGACTTTCCTATGTTTCTTATGAATTTTGTCATTTTATAGTAAACAATCACATTTCATATCATAGTCGAACCCAAACATGTGAAAAAAGTCAAATAAAACTTCCCCATTCAGCTGCACACCCACGATTGTCTGAAAAACCGCTTTCCCTTGCTCGTAGAGCGCTGAGAGTTGCGGAATCGCATTTTCAGCGCCAGAGAAGCACAATGCAGAGAGCACACTGCGCCGAGGCAGGAAACGAGCCAGTTCGATGAAAAATGATGAAAGTTGATTTTGTTAAGTGAATTTTCAAGAAATATCACTGTTTTCATGTTTCTAATCAATTTTTGCACTTTGATGAAAAAAATCATATTTCATATCAAAGTTCATATTTTTTATGACTTTCCTATGTTTCTTATGAATTTTGTCATTTTATAGTAAACAATCACATTTCATATCATAGTCGACCCCAAACATGTGAAAAAAGTCAAAGAAAACTTCCCCATTCAGCTGCACACATACGATTGTCTGAAAAACCGCTTTCCCTTGCTCGTAGAGCGGTGAGAGTTGCGGAATCGCATTTTCAGCGCCAGAGAAGCACAATGCAGAGAGCACACTGCACCGAGGCAGGAAACGAGCCAGTTCGATGAAAAATGATGACAGTTGATTTTGTTATGTGAATTTTCAAGAAATATCACCGTTTTCATGTTTCTAATCAATTTTTGCACTCTGATGAAAAAAATCATATTTCATATCAAAAATCATATTTTTCATGACTTTCCTACGTTTCTTATGAATTTTGTCATTTTATAGTAAACAATCACATTTCATATCATAGTCGACCCCAAACGTGAAAAAAGTCAAAGAAAACAGCGCCTATCAGCTGCATACATACGTTTGTCTGAAAAACCGCTTTCCCTTGCTCGTAGAGCGCTGAGACTTGCGGAATCGCATTTTAATCGCCAGAGAAGCACAATGGAGAGAGTACACTGCGCCGAGGCAGGAAACGAGCCAGTTCGATGAAAAATGATGAAAGTTGATTTTGTTAAGTGAATTTTCAAGAAATATCACTGTTTTCATGTTTCTAATCAATTTTTGCACTTTGATGAAAAAAATCATATTTCATATCAAAGTTCATATTTTTTATGACTTTCCCATGTTTCTTATGAATTTTGTCATTTTATAGTAAACAATCACATTTCATATCATAGTCGACCCCAAACATGTGAAAAAAGTCAAAGAAAACTGCCCCATTCAGCTGCACACATACTTTTCGCTGAAAAACCGCTTTCCCTTGCTCGTAGAGCGCTGAGACTTGCGGAATCGCATTTTCAGCGCCAGAGAAGCACAATGCAGAGAGCACACTGCACCGAGACAGGAAACGAGCCAGTTCGATGAAAAATAATGAAAGTTGATTTTGTTAAGTGAATTTTCAAGAAATATCACTGTTTTCATGTTTCTAATCAATTTTTGCACTTTGATGAAAAAAATCATATTTCATATCAAAGTTCATATTTTTTATGACTTTCCTATGTTTCTTATGAATTTTGTCATTTTATAGTAAACAATCACATTTCATATCATAGTCGACCCCAAACGTGAAAAAAGTCAAAGAAAACTTCCCCGTTCAGCTGCACACATACGATTGTCTGAAAAACCGCTTTCCCTTGCTCGTAGAGCGCTGAGAGTTGCGGAATCGCATTTTCAGCGCCAGAGAAGCACAATGCAGAGAGCACACGGCACCGAGGCAGGAAACGAGCCAGTTCGATGAAAAATGATGAAAGTTGATTTTGTTATGTGAATTTTCAAGAAATATCACTGTTTTCATGTTTCTAATCAATTTTTGCACTTTGATGAAAAAAATCATATTTCATATCAAAAATCATATTTTTTATGACTTTCCTATGTTTCTTATGAATTTTGTCATTTTATAGTAAACAATCACATTTCATATCATAGTCGACCACCAAACATGTGAAAAAAGTCAAAGAAAACTGCCCCATTCAGCTGCACACATACTTTTCGCTGAAAAACCGCTTTCCCTTGCTCGTAGAGCGCTGAGACTTGCGGAATCGCATTTTCAGCGCCAGAGAAGCACAATGCAGAGAGCACACTGCACCGAGGCAGGAAACGTGCCAGTTCGATGAAAAATGATGAAAGTTGATTTTGTTATGTGAATTTTCAAGAAATATCACTGTTTTCATGTTTCTAATCAATTTTTGCACTCTGATGAAAAAAATCATATTTCGTATCAAAAATCATATTTTTTATGACTTTCCTATGTTTCTTATGAATTTTGTCATTTTATAGTAAACAATCACATTTCATATCATAGTCGACCCCTAACATGTGAAAAAAGTCAAATAAATCTTCCCCATTCAGCTGCACACACACGATTGTCTGAAAAACCGCTTTCCCTTGCTCGTAGAGCGCTGAGAGTTGCGGAATCGTGTTTTCAGCGCCAGAGAAGTACAATGCAGAGAGCACACTGCGCGAAGGCAGGAAACGAGCCAGTTCGATGAAAAATGATGAAAGTTGATTTTGTTAAGTGAATTTTCAAGAAATATCACTGTTTTCGTGTTTCTAATCAATTTTTGCACTTTGATGAAAAAAATCATATTTCATATCAAAGTTCATATTTTTTATGACTTTCCTATCTTTCTTATGAATTTTGTCATTTTATAGTAAACAATCACATTTCATATCATAGTCGACCCCAAACATGTGAAAAAAGTCAAAGAAAACTGCCCCATTCAGCTGCACACATACTTTTCGCTGTAAAACCGCTTTCCCTTGCTCGTAGAGCGCTGAGACTTGCGGAATCGCATTTTCAGCGCCAAAGAAGCACAATGCAGAGAGCACACTGCACCGAGGCAGGAAACGAGCCAGTTCGATGAAAAATGATGAAAGTTGATTTTGTTATGTGAATTTTCAAGAAATATCACTGTTTTCATGTTTCTAATCAATTTTTGCACTCTGATGAAAAAAATCATATTTCATATCAAAAATCATATTTTTTATGACTTTCCTATGTTTCTTATGAATTTTGTCATTTTATAGTAAACAATCACATTTCATATCATAGTCGACCCCATACATGTGAAAAAAGTCAAAGAAAACTTCCCCATTCAGCTGCACACATACGATTGTCTGAAAAACCGCTTTCCCTTGCTCGTAGAGCGCTGAGACTTGCGGAATCGCATTTTCAGCGCCAGAGAAGCACAATGCAGAGAGCACACTGCACCGAGGCAGGAAACGAGCCACTTCGAAGAAAAATGATGAAAGTTGATTTTGTTAAGTGACTTTTCAAGAAATATCACTGTTTTCATGTATCTCATGAATTTTTTTACGTTGATGAAAAAAATCATTTCATATCAGAGTTCATATTATTTATGACTTTCCTATGTTTCTTATGAATTTTGTCATTTTATAGTAAACAATCACATTTCATATCATAGTCGACCCCATACATGTGAAAAAAGTCAAAGAAAACTTCCCCATTCAGCTGCACACATACGATTGTCTGAAAAACCGCTTTCTCTTGCTCGTAGAGCGCTGAGACTTGCGGAATCGCATTTTCAGCGCCAGAGAAGCACAATGCCGAGAGCACACTGCGCCGAGGCAGGAAACGTGCCAGTTCGATGAAAAATGATGAAAGTTGATTTTGTTAGGTGAATTTTCAAGAAATATCACTGTTTTCATGTTTCTAATCAATTTTTGCACTCTGATGAAAAAAATCATATTTCATATCAAAGTTCATATTTTTTATGACACTCCTATCTTTCTTATGAATTTTGTCATTTTATAGTAAACAATCACATTTCATATCATAGTCGACCCCAAACGTGAAAAAAGTCAAAGAAAACTGCCCCATTCAGCTGCACACATACGTTTGTCTGAAAAACCGCTTTCCCTTGCTCGTAGAGCGCTGAGACTTGCGGAATCGCATTTTCAGCGCCAGAGAAGCACAATGGAAAGAGTACACTGCGCCGAGGCAGGAAACGAGCCAGTTCGATGAAAAATGATGAAAGTTGATTTTGTTAAGTGAATTTTCAAGAAATATCACTGTTTTCATGTTTCTAATCAATTTTTGCACTTTGATGAAAAAAGTCATATTTCATATCAAAGTTCATATTTTTTATGACTTTCCTATGTTTCTTATGAATTTTGTCATTTTATAGTAAACAATCACATTTCATATCATAGTCGACCCCAAACTTGTGAAAAAAGTCAAAGAAAACTGCCCCATTCAGCTGCACACATACTTTTCGCTGAAAAACCGCTTTCCCTTGCTCGTAGAGCGCTGAGAGTTGCGGAATCGCATTTTCAGCGCCAGAGAAGCACAATGCAGAGAGCACACTGCACCGAGGCAGGAAACGAGCCAGTTCGATGAAAAATGATGAAAGTTGATTTTGTTATGTGAATTTTCAAGAAATATCACTGTTTTCATGTTTCTAATCAATTTTTGAACTCTGATGAAAAAAATCATATTTCATATCAAAAATCATATTTTTTATGACTTTCCTATGTTTCTTATGAATTTTGTCATTTTATAGTAAACAATCACATTTCATATCATAGTCGAACCCAAACATGTGAAAAAAGTCAAATAAAACTTCCCCATTCAGCTGCACACCCACGATTGTCTGAAAAACCGCTTTCCCTTGCTCGTAGAGCGCTGAGAGTTGCGGAATCGCATTTTCAGCGCCAGAGAAGCACAATGCAGAGAGCACACTGCACCGAGGCAGGAAACGAGCCAGTTCGATGAAAAATGATGAAAGTTGATTTTGTTATGTGAATTTTCAAGAAATATCACTGTTTTCATGTTTCTAATCAATTTTTGCACTCTGATGAAAAAAATCATATTTCATATCAAAGTTCATATTTTTTATGACTTTCCTATGTTTCTTATGAATTTTGTCATTTTATAGTAAACAATCACATTTCATATCATAGTCGACCCCAAACGTGAAAAAAGTCAAAGAAAACTTCCCCATTCAGCTGCACACATACGATTGTCTGAAAAACCGCTTTCCCTTGCTCGTAGAGCGCTGAGACTTGCGGAATCGCATTTTCAGCGCCAGAGAAGCACAATGCAGAGAGCACACTGCTCCGAGACAGGAAACGAGCCAGTTCGATGAAAAAATGATGAAAGTTGATTTTGTTATGTGAATTTTCAAGAAATATCACTGTTTTCATGTTTCTAATCAATTTTTGCACTCTGATGAAAAAAATCATATTTCATATCAAAAATCATATTATTTATGACTTTCCTATGTTTCTTATGAATTTTGTCATTTTATAGTAAACAATCACATTTCATATCATAGTCGAACCCAAACATGTGAAAAAAGTCAAATAAAACTTCCCCATTCAGCTGCACACCCACGATTGTCTGAAAAACCGCTTTCCCTTGCTCGTAGAGCGCTGAGAGTTGCGGAATCGCATTTTCAGCGCCAGAGAAGCACAATGCAGAGAGCACACTGCACCGAGGCAGGAAACGAGCCAGTTCGATGAAAAATGATGAAAGTTGATTTTGTTATGTGAATTTTCAAGAAATATCACTGTTTTCATGTTTCTAATCAATTTTTGCACTCTGATGAAAAAAATCATATTTCATATCAAAGTTCATATTTTTTATGACTTTCCTATGTTTCTTATGAATTTTGTCATTTTATAGTAAACAATCACATTTCATATCATAGTCGACCCCAAACGTGAAAAAAGTCAAAGAAAACTTCCCCATTCAGCTGCACACATACGATTGTCTGAAAAACCGCTTTCCCTTGCTCGTAGAGCGCTGAGAGTTGCGGAATCGCATTTTCAGCGCCAGAGAAGCACAATGCAGAGAGCACACTGCACCGAGGCAGGAAACGAGCCACTTCGATGAAAAATGATGAAAGTTGATTTTGTTATGTGAATTTTCAAGAAATATCACTGTTTTCATGTTTCTAATCAATTTTTGAACTCTGATGAAAAAAATCATATTTCATATCAAAAATCATATTTTTTATGACTTTCCTATGTTTCTTATGAATTTTGTCATTTTATAGTAAACAATCACATTTCATATCATAGTCGAACCCAAACATGTGAAAAAAGTCAAATAAAACTTCCCCATTCAGCTGCACACCCACGATTGTCTGAAAAACCGCTTTCCCTTGCTCGTAGAGCGCTGAGAGTTGCGGAATCGCATTTTCAGCGCCAGAGAAGCACAATGCAGAGAGCACACTGCACCGAGGCAGGAAACGAGCCAGTTCGTTGAAAAATGATGAAAGTTGATTTTGTTATGTGAATTTTCAAGAAATATCACTGTTTTCATGTTTCTAATCAATTTTTGCACTCTGATGAAAAAAATCATATTTCATATCAAAGTTCATATTTTTTATGACTTTCCTGTTTCTTATGAATTTTGTCATTTTATAGTAAACAATCACATTTCATATCATAGTCGAACCCAAACATGTGAAAAAAGTCAAAGAAAACTTCCCCATTCAGCTGCACACCCACGATTGTCTGAAAAACCGCTTTCCCTTGCTCGTAGAGCGCTGAGAGTTGCGGAATCGCATTTTCAGCGCCAGAGAAGCACAATGCAGAGAGCACACTGCACCGAGGCAGGAAACGAGCCAGTTCGATGAAAAATGATTAAAGTTGATTTTGTTAAGTGAATTTTCAAGAAATATCACTGTTTTCATGTTTCTAATCAATTTTTGCACTTTGATGAAAAAAATCATATTTCATATCAAAGTTCATATTTTTTATGACTTTCCTATGTTTCTTATGAATTTTGTCATTTTATAGTAAACAATCACATTTCATATCATAGTCAACACCAAACATGTGAAAAAAGTCAAAGAAAACTTCCCCATTCAGCTGCACACATACGATTGTCTGAAAAACCGCTTTCCCTTGCTCGTAGAGCGCTGGGAGTTGCGGAATCGCATTTTCAGCGCCAGAGAAGCACAATGCAGAGAGCACACTGCACCGAGGCAGGAAACGAGCCAGTTCGATGAAAAATGATGAAAGTTGATTTTGTTATGTGAATTTTCAAGAAATATCACCGTTTTCATGTTTCTAATCAATTTTTGCACTCTGATGAAAAAAATCATATTTCATATCAAAAATCATATTTTTCATGACTTTCCTACGTTTCTTATGAATTTTGTCATTTTATAGTAAACAATCACATTTCATATCATAGTCGACCCCAAACGTGAAAAAAGTCAAAGAAAACTGCGCCTATCAGCTGCATACATACGTTTGTCTGAAAAACCGCTTTCCCTTGCTCGTAGAGCGCTGAGACTTGCGGAATCGCATTTTAATCGCCAGAGAAGCACAATGCAGAGAGCACACTGCACCGAGGTAGGAAACGAGCCACTTCGATGAAAAATGATGAAAGTTGATTTTGTTAAGTGACTTTTCAAGAAATATCACTGTTTTCATGTATCTCATGAATTTTTGTACGTTGATGAAAAAAGTCATATTTCATATCAGAGTTCATATTATTTATGACTTTCCTATGTTTCTTATGAATTTTGTCATTTTATAGTAAACAATCACATTTCATATCATAGTCGACCCCTAACATGTGAAAAAAGTCAAATAAATCTTCCCCATTCAGCTGCACACCCACGATTGTCTGAAAAACCGCTTTCCCTTGCTCGTAGAGCGCTGAGAGTTGCGGAATCGCGTTTTCAGCGCCAGAGAAGTACAATGCAGAGAGCACACTGCACCGAAGGCAGGAAACGAGCCAGTTCGATGAAAAATGATGAAAGTTGATTTTGTTAAGTGAATTTTCAAGAAATATCACTGTTTTCATGTTTCTAATCAATTTTTGCACTTTGATGAAAAAAATCATATTTCATATCAAAGTTCATATTTTTTATGACTTTCCTATCTTTCTTATGAATTTTGTCATTTTATAGTAAACAATCACATTTCATATCATAGTCGACCCCAAACATGTGAAAAAAGTCAAAGAAAACTGCCCCATTCAGCTGCACACATACTTTTCGCTGTAAAACCGCTTTCCCTTGCTCGTAGAGCGCTGAGACTTGCGGAATCGCATTTTCAGCCTCAAAGAAGCACAATGCAGAGAGCACACTGCACCGAGGCAGGAAACGAGCCAGTTCGATGAAAAATGATGAAAGTTGATTTTGTTATGTGAATTTTCAAGAAATATCACTGTTTTCATGTTTCTAATCAATTTTTGCACTCTGATGAAAAAAATCATATTTCATATCAAAAATCATATTTTTTATGACTTTCCTATGTTTCTTATGAATTTTGTCATTTTATAGTAAACAATCACATTTCATATCATAGTCGACCCCATACATGTGAAAAAAGTCAAAGAAAACTTCCCCATTCAGCTGCACACATACGATTGTCTGAAAAACCGCTTTCCCTTGCTCGTAGAGCGCTGAGACTTGCGGAATCGCATTTTCAGCGCCAGAGAAGCACAATGCAGAGAGCACACTGCACCGAGGCAGGAAACGAGCCACTTCGAAGAAAAATGATGAAAGTTGATTTTGTTAAGTGACTTTTCAAGAAATATCACTGTTTTCATGTATCTCATGAATTTTTTTACGTTGGTGAAAAAGTCATCATTTCATATCAGAGTTCATATTATTTATGACTTTCCTATGTTTCTTATGAATTTTGTCATTTTATAGTAAACAATCACATTTCATATCATAGTCGACCCCATACATGTGAAAAAAGTCAAAGAAAACTTCCCCATTCAGCTGCACACATACGATTGTCTGAAAAACCGCTTTCTCTTGCTCGTAGAGCGCTGAGACTTGCGGAATCGCATTTTCAGCGCCAGAGAAGCACAATGCCGAGAGCACACTGCGCCGAGGCAGGAAACGTGCCAGTTCGATGAAAAATGATGAAAGTTGATTTTGTTAGGTGAATTTTCAAGAAATATCACTGTTTTCATGTTTCTAATCAATTTTTGCACTCTGATGAAAAAAATCATATTTCATATCAAAGTTCATATTTTTTATGACACTCCTATCTTTCTTATGAATTTTGTCATTTTATAGTAAACAATCACATTTCATATCATAGTCGACCCCAAACATGTGAAAAAAGTCAAAGAAAACTGCCCCATTCAGCTGCACACATACGATTGACTGAAAAACCGCTTTCCCTTGCTCGTAGAGCGCTGAGAGTTGCGGAATCGCATTTTCAGCGCCAGAGAAGCACAATGCAGAGAGCACACTGCACCGAGGCAGGAAACGAGCCAGTTCGATGAAAAATGATGAAAGTTGATTTTGTTAAGTGAATTTTTAAGAAATATCACTGTTTTCATGTTTCTAATCAATTTTTGCACTTTGATGAAAAAAATCATATTTCATATCAAAGTTCATATTTTTTATGACTTTCCTATCTTTCTTATGAATTTTGTCATTTTATAGTAAACAATCACATTTCATATCATAGTCGACCCCAAACATGTGAAAAAAGTCAAAGAAAACTGCCCCATTCAGCTGCACACATACTTTTCGCTGAAAAACCGCTTTCCCTTGCTCGTAGAGCGCTGAGAGTTGCGGAATCGCATTTTCAGCGCCAGAGAAGCACAATGCAGAGAGCACACTGCACCGAGGCAGGAAACGAGCCAGTTCGATGAAAAATGATGAAAGTTGATTTTGTTATGTGAATTTTCAAGAAATATCACTGTTTTCATGTTTCTAATCAATTTTTGCACTCTGATGAAAAAAATCATATTTCATATCAAAAATCATATTTTTTATGACTTTCCTATGTTTCTTATGAATTTTGTCATTTTATAGTAAACAATCACATTTCATATCATAGTCGACCCCATACATGTGAAAAAAGTCAAAGAAAACTTCCCCATTCAGCTGCACACATACGATTGTCTGAAAAACCGCTTTCCCTTGCTCGTAGAGCGCTGAGAGTTGCGGAATCGCATTTTCAGCGCCATAGAAGCACAATGCAGAGAGCACACTGCACCGAGGCAGGAAACGAGCCAGTTCGATGAAAAATGATGAAAGTTGATTTTGTTATGTGAATTTTCAAGAAATATCACTGTTTTCATGTTTCTAATCAATTTTTGCACGCTGATGAAAAAAATCATATTTCATATCAAAAATCATATTTTTTATGACTTTCCTATGTTTCTTATGAATTTTGTCATTTTATAGTAAACAATCACATTTCATATCATAGTCAACCCCAAACGCAAAAAAGTCAAAGAAAACTGCGCCTATCAGTTGAATACAAACGTTTTTCTGAAAAACCGCTTTCCCTTGCTCGTAGAGCGCTGAGAGTTGCGGAATCGCATTTTCAGCGCCAGAGAAGCAAAATGCAGAGAGCACACTGCGCCGAGGCAGGAAACGAGCCAGTTCGATGAAAAATGATGAAAGTTGATTTTGTTAAGTGAATTTTCAAGAAATATCACTGTTTTCATGTATCTTATGAATTTTTGTACGTTGATGAAACAAATCATATTTCATATCAAAATTCATATTTTTTATGACTTTCCTATGTTTCTTATGAATTTTGTCATTTTATAGTAAACAATCACATTTCATATCATAGTCGACCCCAAACATGTGAAAAAAGTCAAAGAAAACTGCCCCATTCAGCTGCACACATACTTTTCGCTGAAAAACCGCTTTCCCTTGCTCGTAGAGCGCTGAGTCTTGCGGAATCGCATTTTCAGCGCCAGAGAAGCACAATGCAGAGAGCACACTGCACCGAGGCAGGAAACGAGCCAGTTCGATGAAAAATGATGAAAGTTGATTTTGTTATGTGAATTTTCAAGAAATATCACTGTTTTCATGTTTCTAATCAATTTTTGCACTCTGATGAAAAAAATCATATTTCGTATCAAAAATCATATTTTTTATGACTTTCCTATGTTTCTTATGAATTTTGTCATTTTATAGTAAACAATCACATTTCATATCATAGTCGACCCCTAACATGTGAAAAAAGTCAAATAAATCTTCCCCATTCAGCTGCACACACACGATTGTCTGAAAAACCGCTTTCCCTTGCTCGTAGAGCGCTGAGAGTTGCGGAATCGCGTTTTCAGCGCCAGAGAAGCACAATGCAGAGAGCACACTGCGCGAAGGCAGGAAACGAGCCAGTTCGATGAAAAATGATGAAAGTTGATTTTGTTAAGTGAATTTTCAAGAAATATCACTGTTTTCATGTTTCTAATCAATTTTTGCACTTTGATGAAAAAAATCATATTTCATATAAAAGTTCATATTTTTTATGACTTTCCTATCTTTCTTATGAATTTTGTCATTTTATAGTAAACAATCACATTTCATATCATAGTCGACCCCAAACATGTGAAAAAAGTCAAAGAAAACTTCCCCATTCAGCTGCACACATACGATTGTCTGAAAAACCGCTTTCTCTTGCTCGTAGAGAGCTGAGACTTGCGGAATCGCATTTTCAGCGCCAGAGAAGCACAATGCCGAGAGCACACTGCGCCGAGGCAGGAAACGTGCCAGTTCGATGAAAAATGATGAAAGTTGATTTTGTTAGGTGAATTTTCAAGAAATATCACTGTTTTCATGTTTCTAATCAATTTTTGCACTCTGATGAAAAAAATCATATTTCATATCAAAAATCATATTATTTATGACTTTCCTATGTTTCTTATGAATTTTGTCATTTTATAGTAAACAATCACATTTCATATCATAGTCGACCCCATACATGAGAAAAAAGTCAAAGAAAACTTCCCCATTCAGGTGCACACATACGATTGTCTGAAAAACCGCTTTCCCTTGCTCGTAGAGCGCTGAGACTTGCGGAATCGCATTTTCAGCGCCAGAGAAGCACAATGCAGAGAGCACACTGCGCCGAGGCAGGAAACGAGCCAGTTCGATGAAAAATGATGAAAGTTGATTTTGTTAAGTGAATTTTCAAGAAATATCACTGTTTTCATGTTTCTAATCAATTTTTGCACTTTGATGAAAAAAGTCATATTTCATATCAAAGTTCATATTTTTTATGACTTTCCTATGTTTCTTATGAATTTTGTCATTTTATAGTAAACAATCACATTTCATATCATAGTCGACCCCAAACTTGTGAAAAAAGTCAAAGAAAAC